>NW_012130078.1:2455230-2461573 GCF_000143395.1 Atta cephalotes
TATATATATATATATATATATATATATATATATATATACATATCGTGTGCGTACATACAATTTACTGATCTTCGAATAAAATTAATTAATTTATTAATTATTAATTTATTTATTAAACACATGTCGCATATTTATCGACTTATTTACAGCTTGTTCCGTAATAAAATGTAATCGTATTTTAATATATTTATTACATACGTATTTATTAAACGTAATAAATGAACAATATGGTTATCCAATGCACTTTATCAGATGTATGACTTTCTAAATTTATAAATAATTTGCTTTTAATGAGACTGTTTAAAACTAATTGTTAAGTAGGAAATGATAAATTGTTTATTCATATATTTCTCACCACTTTCACATAATGCATTTCTAATAATTTTTTCACATGTATGACAAATTGTTATTACATCATTAGATGAATATGTTAATCTATCTTTATAAGCAATTAAACTGTCGCTATATATGATTTTATTTGATTTCAATGCTTCTATACAATGATTGCATAAAATAGTTTTTTGTAATTGCACGACAACATATCTAGCGATATAAGGTACGGTTAACGCGATGCTGCAAACGCTTTGAAGCATTTTTTAACTGGTCAGTTTGTAAAATTCTTTCTTCTAATTGGTTCATCAAATGCTTCAAAGCATTTGTAGTGAGACTTTGACCACAGCTATACATTGTCACTTGGCTTGCAAATTCAGATAAATGTGTTAAATCTAGTGTATCATAATCGTTTATGGCATTATCCGTTACAACTCTATCATCTTCTAACCGATTTAATCCACTTGATTATTAAATAACATCTTTTGAATTAATATTTTTATTAAAAGATGATACATGTAGAATAGAAATCTCTTCTAAGCTTTATTTCCAATCGAAACATTTCTTAATTCACAATGAAAAAACTAATATCTTTTTCATCGCAGCTTGAAATTGCCGAGCTGTTAGGTTATTACTGCTATCTCCCTTTGATATAATGCAATTAAACAGAAGCTCAACGTGATCCTGATTCAATTTATAGAATGGAATTGTCCCATTTTATTTTAGAATTTACTCCTACGTCTCGCAATATTTAATTTTTCAATTTTCAAACATTGTTTTCGAGACTTAGTTAAGTGGCGTGAATAAGAGTGCAAGCGTTGCGAAGAGTGTGTGAGAAGAACAGCGAATAATAGGCGAGTATTTATTTGCGAATAATTAGATTAGGACGTGTGACTCCACGAAAAATAAGAAAACCGAGAGAGTGGAGGGAGAGGTAGGCGATAGATAATCTGATAGATAATAGAAGATAGGCGAGAGAGCGTGGCGAAAGAGGTTATGGCAGGAAAGGAGCCAGTGGGGGGACAGGTAGAGGAACCAAAGCGAAACAGGAAGCAAGATAAAAAAAGCTAACTGAGGAAAAAAAGAAACATTCGAATACTAGGGAAAAAGGTGGATAGGATGAAAGAAGAATTGTAAGAAATTGCAGAGACGAGGATAGAAGATATGAAAAGGAAATACAGAGCTGGCTAGAAAGAGAAATTAAAGAGATAAAAAGGGAAGTATACAGTTGCGTGGAAAGAAAAATAAAAAATCTGAAGGAAGAATGGATGAAGCAAATGGAAGAAGCAGAAGTTAGAGTAAGGGAATTAACAGAGAGTTGGAGGTTAAAGCAATTAGAGGGAGAGTTTAGGGAAAGAACAGAGAGCAATAGGAGAGAAGAGAGTGAATAGGAAGAGGCCAGGAATGAGGTAAGTGACAGAGGAAGGTACAGCACGTATACAGGGGCAGGGTTGACTATTAATAAGGGGAGGAGGGCTGAGTTAAGAGAGGTCAATACACTGAAAAGATAAGTAAATAGCAAAAGAGAGGAAAGGAGACTGAACTTTGTCATAAAAGGGATAAATATAGAATCAAAACGTAGGGAAAAGGGGCAGAGAAGAAGAGAAGTATGGGTAAAAGAATGGATAAAAGAAAGGTTAGAGATTGAATGTAATATAGTTGCGGTTAGAGAGAGTGGTAGTGTATATGTAGTTAAAGTAGAGGGAGAAGAAAAAAAAGAAAACCGTGGAAAATAAGCATAAATTAAAAGGGCAGAGAATATTTATAGAAAATGACTTAAGCAGGGGGAAAGGAAAATTCAAGAAAAAATGACTAGATGCGCAAAGGAGCAAAGAGGCAAGGGAAAGGAGGTAAAAGTAGGATTAGGAAGAGTGAGAATGGAAGGAGTGTGGAAGGGATGGAAAAAGAAGAGGTGGAGAGAAATAAAAGAAATGTAGGAGAGAACGAGGGAAATAATAATGCTAGGAATGGAGTGAAGAAGAATTTTGACTGAGCCAAGAAGGAGAGATAAAAGAGAAGGAGAGAAAAACAAGGATCAAAGAGGAAACAGGTAAAAGAGGGGATAACAACAAAAGAAAGAGAAAAAGAAAATATATAAGGGAAAAGGTAAGAAGGAACGGAAAAATAAAGGAAAATAGAGTATATAGGAGAAAGGAGAGAAGGAATAAGGATAATAAAAGGAAAGGGGAAAGGGATATGTTTTGGAATTGTGCAGAGATATGGAATAAAGATATAGATTTTTAGAGATATATGAAAAATTTTGACTTTATCAGCCTATGTGAAACATGGATAGAGGAAAAGGATTGGAAGAGTTTAAAGGGTTTATTGTCAAGAAGAGTTTATTGTCAAGAATACATACCAATGGTATCATTTGCAAGGAGGAAAGAGAGGCGAGGTATGGCTAATGGCGATAATTTTATAATAGAGAAAAGAAATGACTGGAAGCTCAAGAAGATAGGCTAATACAAAAGGAGGGAGAAGGTATAATAAGTACGGATTTAGTAATAAATAAAAAAAGAATAGAGTTATCTCAATTTATGGAGAACAAGAGGGAAAAATTTGGAGGAAAAGATGGAAGGATGTATAAGGGAAGGAGAAGGAAATTTAATCGTAGGAAAGGATCTAAATATAAGAATAGGGGAACTAGGAAGAATGGAAATAGAGGGAGAAGGGGTGGAGAGATGTAGCAAAACTATAGGAAATAGAGATAGGAGCTTTATGGAATGAGTAAGAGATAAAGATTTATACATTGTAAATGTATAAATTATATATGCTTCCCGGAGAAGCATCCCGGGGGGGACTGGGAGGGTAATTATATGTATATAGGAGCGAGGGGTAGTTCGATTATAGATTACGTAATGATTAATGAAGATGTAAAGGATAGGATTATAGATTTTAAAATGGATGTAAGAATGGACTCGGATCACCGTTATGCCTGAAGATCAGGGACTAGGAAGAAGAAGAAGAGAATCCAACTACAGAAACAGAACGAATGTGGAAAGAAGAAATAATAGGAATATGGAGGCAATTGAAAGATATCAGAACGCAATAGAGGAAGAGGAGCGAAAAAAAGAAGAGACATAGGAAGGGAAAAATATCGAAGAAAGTTGGGAGGAAATTAAACAAAATAGTGTATGAAATAGCACTGATAAAGAAGAAGGTAAAAAAGAAGGAGTTAGAATTGTCAGGAGAAGGAGATAAGGAGTTAAAACTGATGGGAAGAAGAGCTACCAAAAGAAAGAGGGAAGTAAAAAAGACTGGAGATAGAAGAAAGGAAAAATAAGAAGGAAAGACTATTTATAAGAGAAAAGGAGATTTAAGGAATTGCTGAAGAAGAAACAAAGAGAAAAAAGAGAAGAAGAGAAGGAATTAAGGAATTTGAAAAGAAAAATGGATATATGAAAATATATTAATAAGAAGAGGGACAGAAAGAGATTGAAAATAGCATAAATAAAGAGCAATGGAGAAATCATTTTAAGAAACTACTGGGTAGCGAAGAAGCTGATGGAGAGGAAAGGGAAGTGGAGGAAAGCACAGAATTGAAAGAAGAAGAAGAATTGAAGGAAGATGAAATAAAGAAGGCACTAAGAAAAATGAAACTTAGGAAAGCTGTTGACATCGAGATAGAAGACAATGGAAAAGGCTATGGACGAAGCTAGTATCTTTAATGAAGATGGTATGGAGAAAAGGCAAGATTCCGGAAGATTGGAAGAAAAGCATAGTAGTTCTTACATAAGAAGAGAGACCAAAAAAAAGCACAACAAATTATAGAGGGATATTATTGCTATGCACAGCGTACAAATTGTATGCAGAGGTGCTGAAAAATAGATTAGGGAAAGAGACAGAGGAGAAAAGAATGATCCCAGAAACTCAAGGTTTCAGAAGAGGAAGATCGACGATTGATAATATCTTCGTGATAATCCACATCATACAGAGGGAAGGAAGCAAGAAAGGACAAGATGGGAAAATGTTCATGATGTTTGCGGATCTGAAGGCTGCCTTTGACAAGATGGACAGAGGCAAATTATGGGACTGCTTGAGGGAGAAAGGAATAAGAGAGAGCTTGATTAGAAGAATTGAGAAGATCTACGAGGGAACAGAAGTAACGAAGCTAGGAAATACTGAAAGTTTTGTAAGAAGAGAGGGGTAAGGCAGGGATGTGTGATGAGTCCACTTTTCAATTTGTATATCGCGAACTTAGACGAAAAATTTAGAGGCAGAGGTATCGGAGGAATAAGTATAGATAAACAAAGGATTTGAAATCTTGCGTATGCGGATGATATAGTTCTATTGGCAAAAAATAGAGAAGCCTGCAGGATATGATAGGAAGTTTTAGGAAATTTTGGAGGAAAAGAAATTAGAGTTATGTATAGAAAAAAACTAAGATATTGATATATAATAGGAGAGAAAGAGAGAAAATGGAAATGGAATAAAAAAGAGATAAAAGAGGTGTAGGAATTTAAGTATCTAGGCTTTACTTTGAATTTTACTTAGATGGGGCAATTGTAAAGATCACATTAAGGAATTAAGTAGAAAGGGTAAGATGGCAAGAAAAGTATGGAGTTTAGAGAGAAGATGTGCAGGAACGATTTAGGAGAAGATGGATCTTATTTAAATATTTGGCAAAGTGTTATGGAGTAGAAATATGAGGTTGGGAGGAGAAAGAGGAATTAGAAAAGATTATGGTGGATTATATAAGATGGATGTTTAATTTGTACATCATTTTTGCACACCAAGATATTTAATTATGAAGAAGCTTCTTATGAATAAGCTCAGAGGGATGGGGAATAAAAGGAAGGAGATTTGAGCATAAAATAAATTCAGGAAGGGTAGGAAATTTGATAAACGCGAGTTGGGAAGAATGATTGAGAAATATATATGGAAAGAAGAAGGTATTACAACGGATGAGATATAGAAGCAAGAGAAGTGATATATGGGGAGGAAGGTTTTGAGAATCAATTAATAAATAAAGAAAAAGAGGTGCAAAGATAGTGGGAGGACGGTAAAATCCAAAAGGCAAGATAAAACGAAAAATATAAGGAAATAGAGACAAATAACAGGATCCCAGAGTATTTGAGGAAAGAAAATTTAGGGAAAAGGAAGAGGAAAAGAGGAGAAAGCCTCGTTTAAATTAAAGTGTGGGAACTTAGAGATAGATAATAAATATTGAGTAGAAGAGCATAGGAAAAAGTATTCTGTGGCAAGGGAAAAAATAATTTAAAACACTACTTAGAGGAATGTCGGAAATAAGAGAAAGGTTTACTAAATTAGGAAAAGATAAGGAAGAGAACTTAAAGAAACTGTGTGATGAGGAGTTAGAGATGAAACGGGAAATAATAAGAAAATTATGGAAAGAGAGGAAGATAGTGAAAAGAATGGAATCAAAAGAGGACAGGGAGGAAATAGGTAGAGGGAAAGTATGGAGGGAAAAGAAAAGTAAGGTGAACTAAGAAGTCAGTAAGTAAGAAATAAATATGTGATAATAATAATAGATGGTGATAAGTTCTATGATATAGAAATAACGTATATATGTAGGTTTTGAACGAGAGTATATTACATTAGAAGTAGATATAACAAAGAGAGAAAAGCGTATAAAGCGAAAAGAAATAAAATGAAATAATGTAGGTAAAGAAGCGAAGTCAGAGAGTTTAACCAGAAAAGTAGGGAAGTAAAGAGATAAGCAAAATTTTTTTTTAATTTTTATAATAATATATGTGCGACAGCTTGCGGATGAGGTATGAATGTATGAGTTAAGAATTTTATGTAAATCAAGTTCCCTTCTTGGCTGTAAATACGCTGAAGTGTAATAAATTCTATTCTACATTGTTTTTCCTCAGTAAGTCGAGAATTCCTTTTAAAAAAATAATTCATGATTCCATTCGTCAAATCTTTTGTTGCAAAATTTTTATCTTTTTTGTATAAATACTGATCGTATTCCGTAGTTTTTTCCAAAGAGATTCTTTTTTAGGAGAATTGTTTCCTCTTTGGTGATATATTTGCCGACTGATCAACA
>NW_012130078.1:2464044-2465954 GCF_000143395.1 Atta cephalotes
ATTGTTTCCTCTTTGGTGATATATTTGCCGACTGATCAACAATTCAAAATTTTTATCTTTTTTGTATAAATACTGATCGTATTCCGTAGTTTTTTCCAAAGAGATTCTTTTTTAGGAGAATTGTTTCCTCTTTGGTGATATATTTGCCGACTGATCAACAATTCAAAAATTTTAATGGTGATATGTAAAAACTTTTAATTTTAGAAAATTAGTATATATATTATTTAATAAAATTAAATCTTTCTTACAATGATTATATCCAGGAATAGGAGACAAAGCTCTATCTATTTTAGTAGTTGTATTAGAATTTAAAGTAATAACTGTATCACAATTTGAAATATCTATATATTCTAAATAAGTAGATAAAAGGAATATATATAAAGAAACATGTAAATATAAAAGAAAAATATTTAAAGAAACAAGGTAAATTATATAATGTTATAAATTATATATGATGTATAAACTAGGATTATAACGCTATTATCAAAATGAAAGTAACGTGTTATTTCCCAATTCTGATAATACTATTTGATACATATATGGCAACATATTTGATTTTAATCTCCTTGTATCAGATGAAAAATCAAATGAATTTTCATTAAAACGTGTAGAACAAATTTACCAACTGGGATTGATTCCGCATTCAGCTCCAATATTTTTAACCACAGATTTTTAACTTTCTCATTCTTTGAAAATCTATAAATTAATTAATTAGATAATATTATACCATTTTGATAATACAATATAATTTAGATAATATTATAATTAATAAATAGATAATATTATAATTAAATAATTAGATAATATTATACCATTTTGATAATACAATATAATTTTAATATACGCAAACAGAGTATGAATTTTTCTAGTGATATGATATATTTCTTTCTTGTTTACGTTGTCTTAATATTGTCCTAATATTAAATTAAGCCCAAGGCAACAACGATAGCGAGGCAATAACGATAGCGATAGGAATAAAGGAATCCAACATACGGAAATCCATATGTCAATGCATATAGGAACACGGAATAGCGATAGTGACAGCAATAGTGATAAATTTCCGACGTTGGAATTCTGTGTCTATCGCCTTATAGTCTACTAATCAGCGTTCAGATTTTTCATTCTGTTTATGCACGCTATAATCTCTTTTCACATTTAATTCCAGTTTCGACTCCTAGTTGATTGTGATAAACTTAAAAAATGGATCATTTTAATTATTGTAATAATAATTATCATACGGATAGTACATTATTGATAGTACATTATGACATACAAGACAACCAAGTGGGCGATAATGAAAAATTCGGTGACGAACGACTTTTAATTCTTATACGAAGTTGCTCTTACCTATATAATAAAAATATGAAAGATTATAGAAATGCAAAACTAAAAGAAAATGTATGGAAAGAGATGACTGAAATTTTAAATGTTATAAGTAATTTTGAATTAAAAATTAATATATTTATAAATTTGAAACAAAAAAGGTTATATAAGCTATGCAAGGTATTCGTTGTTAGAAACCTTTTCAAATAAAACATATAACGATTTAAATGTTTATTATTAAACTAACTAAAAATATTAAACATTATAAACCTAAGTAGAAACAAAAATAATAACGAACTAAATATTTCGATCCCTATCGGGTCATTTGCAATGTAATAATTTTTTATAAATTAATTATAATATTAAAGCTAATTAGAACTATAGTTTTTTTAGTTTCAAAATTATTTTAATTGGGCCTTTATTCTTATTAATATATTTATTTACTATCTTATTTAACAATTTCTTTTCTATAAACTATTAAATATACAATTTAGTGCTAAACATAGCGTTTATGCTTGTGTTATATTAAAAATATATGTTTATGATGTATTACAATTCATCTTCCATCTTACTTAAATATTTGCATG
>NW_012130078.1:2468748-2484126 GCF_000143395.1 Atta cephalotes
AAAAGAAATCCATTATTTTTCCATTCAATTTCATGCAAAAATAATGAATTTCTTTTTACTACATCTAATATATATATATATATATGAATGTTTCAGAAATACTTTCTATGTAATACATTTTAAATTCAAACATTATAAAATATATTTATTAAAATTTTCTGATGAAAATCTGCCTAAAAAATACTTCATTGAAGGTAATTTTTGTCTTGTAACAACGTGACTTAACATTTTTAGATTAAGTCTACTGAAACAGAAGAGCATACTACAATATGTACGCGGTCTGATTGGTTGGCCGTTATTTCTTTCGCCGCATTGTGCAACGTGAGGCGATATAGTTTATATATTTCTTCTTTCTATATTATTCTTATCGTTATACTATCGCTATTACCTCGCATTGTGTCTTGGGTTTTAGGCTAATTCTACAATATGCTCTTTGTTTCTTGTTTCTTGCTGTTTGTCTCTGCCTTTTTAGTCAATAAGACAAAAGACAAATAGCAAAAAACAGAAAACAAAAAGTACATTGTAGAATTAGCTTAGTGTACGATTTTTATTATTTTATCCCAATCAAAAATGAATAATGCACTGTGGCATGAACAGATATATCAAGATATATAAAAATAGATATTATTCAAGATATATATCTTGAAATAATTGTGAAATTCGATGGTTTCTCCATTCGCTTTTCTTTTTTTCTTCCTCTTTATAATTTCTATTCTTGTAAATTTCAGATCACAGTGGGTATTTCCATTTACTGATACAAGTGTCCTTCTATCTTCTTTGTCACTCTCTGAATGTCAATAAGGCAGGGTTACCAAGTCGAAAAGAATAATTTCCTTAGAATTTGTAGTAAAATTTCTCGAGAAAATTCTTGAAAACAAAGTATGAGAAATTACTGAGAAATTCCTGAAAAAGTAGAAAATTTTATAAAAAATTTAAGGAAAGAAATCACAAAATTCTTGAGAAAAAAAATTTCCAAAAATTATTTTTTATTTTATGTTTAGTAAATAATGGCACAAATTGGAGTGTAAATAAATTATTTTATTTTAATAATAAGTACACAAATACACAAATATAACATTATTTATATAATGTTGCGAATTATAGAACTAATAAAAACAAATTAAAATGTATTAAAATATTCTTAGACGTAAACATTTAGAAAGAAATATACTCTTAGCAAGTTTAACAAAGTAATATCACATCAAATTTAAAATCATATTTACTTAATAGAAATAGGAACTTTCAATTATATGTTAACTTAGTATTATCTTATATGTATGTACATACATTATAGAAAACAAACCAAGGCCCTATTGAGCACATATGAATAATTTTCGCATATGAAAATGATAGTTTCTCGATTGTGATTGGCCGATTGTATATTGCTGCGGAATTGCTATTTTCGTATGCGATATCTATAAGTAATCTATTGAAATTCGTTAGAGAATTTCTACAACGCACAACATGTAGTTGCAAAATATGTAATTTTCATATTTTATACATTTCATAAGAATTGTGTTGTAATTTGGTAAAAAAATTTCAGTAAATTTCGACTAAAATTCTGTTTTCCTCAATCAATTCATTAAATTTCATTGAATCTCAGGAAATTTCCCAAGACTTGGCAACAAGGGTAGACGCTTGTATTGATTTGTGCCATCAAATGGAAAGCACCCAGTATCACGACATGAGACCTGCTCTTTTTGGCTAAACTTTTGTGCCAGTGTGCACCAGTCTTTTTCTTCTCTTCTCCCAAAGAAAAGATCATAGGACCATGTTTCCGATTGGCTCATGTTAGCTTGCCATAGCTATGCACGGCATTACAATGTAAGGAAATGGCGCGCTTATTGAAAAATTTGTAGATATGAAATAACGCAAAATATTTTTTATTGATATATAATCATCTTTTATTGATATAAAATTTCAAATGAAAACAATTTCAAACAAAATATAAATTTAAAACAGTAACATTATTTAATGATGAGTGCCATCGCCATAGTTTTACTGCTATATATTTCTTTTAAATATTTGTGCTCGCAAGAAATACGCATTCTAAATGTAATGTAACTTTTTTTTATTTTTAATAATAAATCATAGCAATTTTTCATACTAGGACAACTTATATTTTGCATTTTATTCATAAAAAAATTTATAAAATTACATTGTGTTGTTTTCCATCAAATTAATCAACAATTTTTCGTTTAATGTCGTATTATTAACGTCAATCTAAAATGGACAATCAATACTATAAATTATATATTAGTGATATAAATTGTAAAAATTATGCCCGTTTCCATCAATGTAGATTAACTTTAATCTTAACGTCTTTTTCTAATCTTTAGAAAAAGATGAAGAGTAAGTTGAATCAAGATTAATCTACATATCTACATATTATAAAATTAATCTATGATGAAAATGAGCAATACACACATATAAATATTATTGTAGACTATGATAAAAATTACATTCACGGTAGAATCCATTTGAGGAGTATGTGTATATCTATTTTCCATGAAAAAATCGTTGGAATTTCATAACATTAATTTCTTTTTGCCATTCCCATACTTTTAATGCAAAATGTGTCTGTCCAATATAAATAATTTATATAAATAATTTTATTAGTACAAAATTAAAAAAATAGTAATTATAAGCTCTCAATATTTAAAATAAATATTAACAAAGATTGTAAATGTTGCAAATGACAACAAATAAAGCTTATCTTGCATACATCATAGATCTTTAAAGGATGTGCATCAAGTTTATTAATGTTCTTTAGTCATTGCCTTCTTCTTTCTATGTTTTTGCAAGCGTTGAATATATCTTTTTTGAAGAATTGGTACACTTGGTACACAATAATAAGTCTTGTATTCTATAAATAAATTACATTTCAATAGTACTTTTATATATAATATATAATTAATAATAATAATTAATAAACTGTAAACATTATTTTAAGGATTTATATTAGAGAGTAAATGATATTATATGTGCTTTATTCTTTTAAAACATGTAATAATGGATTTTATAATTTTTTATTATTAATTATATATTTCAATTTATTCACTTACTTTCTTATAATAATGTCTTGTATGTACATATAGTATATATGTAACTTTTTATAATAAGACACATGGAGTATTGGTAGATGTGATCTCAACAAACAAGAATGGATTGAAATGAATTGAAATGGATTGAGGTTTTTCAGAAATATTATATAAATTAAATATGATTCATGAATATTAAAATGAATGCTTTTAACCCATTTTTATTTATTTATAGGAATTGCATGAAGCATATCTCTATGCCTTTCAATTTACAAATAATATTAACTTTTTCTGTGTATTGTGAATACTGTTTAATTCAAAATTTTAAATAGGAAATGCAGTTTTTCCAAAATTGCATCCAATTGAATGTAATTGAATCCAATTGAATCCAATTAAATTTAAAAAAAGTATTCGCTATTTAAAATACGTATTCGGATAGAAAAAAATTTCAATTCATTTTAATCCATTCTCGTTTACTGGGTATCTCTATTGATAATTAAACTCGGATGATATCATTAAAATCAGTTTTAAATAAAAATCGAATATTATTAAATTTTAAACATGTATACGTATCTATAAAATTAATAAATTATGAAATTAGTACTGTATTATTACCCAGCAAGCGAGAATGGATTGAAATGAATTGAAATGGATTCAGATTTTCAGAAATATTGATTCACGAATATTAAAATGAATACTTTTTAATCCTGAATGCATTTTTATTCATTTATAAGAATTACATGGAGCATATCTCTATGCCTTTCTAAAAATAATATTAGCTTTTTCTGTGCAAAAACACACAATGTTGTGAATATGTTCAATTCAATATTTTGAATAGGAAATGCAGTTTTTCAATCTAATTGCATCCAATTGAATCTAATTGAATCCAATTAAATTCAAAGAAAAGTATTCGCTATTTAAAATACGCATTCGGATAGAAAAAAATTTCAATCCATTTTGATCTATTCTCGTTTGCTGGGTAGTTTATTACTTAATCACTTAAATTTCAACAGGTACGCAAATTTCCATAAGTGTCGAGGATCTTTAATAGTATCTCGTTGATGACATCGTAAAGCTAACATATTTGTTTTCATTCAATACTGGGTACTGTAGCGTTGCAAGTATTAGGGGCTTCACACGATAAAAAGAACAGGGAACAGAGAACAGAGAATAAGAATTTCAACCTATCAGAAACTGTGTATTCCACAATATATGATTTCTGATAGGTTAAAATTCTTATTCTCTGTTCCCTGTTCCTTTTATTGTGAAGCCTTAAGGCCATTCTACATACACTTGCAGCCGTATAAACGTGTGCATAAAGAAAACATCCAATCTTACGTATTTTATGTCTTTATGACAGAAATGTGATTGGATAATTTTCTTTATGCATATGATTATGTGGCTATGCAAGTTTGTGTGGAATGGCCTTTACACAGCTTATGTAATCAGGGGATCAATTCTGTATCTTGAAACGAGGTGAAAATTACACAAGTGAGCAAATTTACTAGGTATGAACCAATGAAATTATCAGTATTCTAATAAATTCATTCACTTTTGTAATTTTCGATCTCCTATTCTTGAGCATATGAATAATTTTCGCATACGAAAATGATAGTTTTTCGACTGTGGTCGGATTGGTCGATTGTATACGGAATTGTTATTTTCATGTGCGATATTTATTTAAGAATGGGGCCCCAGCACAATATGGCTATTTTACTTAAGAGGGGGTAACCAATCAGAATACATATCAGACTGCTAATCAAAAACTCGGATCATCAATTTTGGAATCCCTTTATATATAGGATTTATTGGCTATGTTTCAAAATTTCGAAGAAAATTTTTTATCGACATATATAGTACACGTAACGTATACTATAGCATATAAAGTAAAATCCTCGGAGAGGAAGTTTTGGAATGCATGATCTACATGGGCAGTAACAATTGATTAAGAAGTAGGCGTAGAAATCGACTAATCATAGTTGATTATTTTTCTCAATTATGATTAGTCGATTCCTACGTCGATTTCTACGTCTTCTTAATCTACTGCTACTGCCCATTGTAGACCGTGCAGAACATAGTCCTGATACTACAAATGTTTCGAAGCATTTTTTGGTCAATTAATAAAATTCTTTTTTCTAATTGGTCAATTAAACGCTTCAAAACATTTGTAGCGTCAAGTGAATCGCATTCTCTATCTAGAATAAACGAATGATAGTGACAGTAACTGCAAACGAATGCATCCAATAGATTTTTTAAGCATTTAGCCATAAGAAATGGACGAATCATAGTCGATTATTCTTCTCGCATTCAACTGTAATTGGTTAAATTTTACGACCGGGAGTGTGGGAGGTGTGTCTATCAAAGTTGGAGTCACAAATTATGCCGTATGATTCATGACAGTAAATGATAATGATTTCTGTAACCTTAGCTTCACTGTGAGATATTCATGTAGAGATATAAATATCGATCTAAAATAGTTGGATAGTCGTTTCGATATTTTAGAGTGTTTTTTCTGACATTTCATGCGTTTTTCATTGGTGATATCGTTCTGAATAGCTGATACACGATGGACGTCTTAAACAAACTTCGTAATACAGTTAGCAACACTATCACTAATACTGTCCAAAATACAGCATATGGCTTATCGCAACTGTCCAGTGTTCTCCCTGGCAATCCAGTCACCAGAGAGTTTGAAGCAACTGCTCATGTGGCGAGTGCTGGGCCAGGATTGCTGTGGAAGATCTACAGCGGCTACAAGAAATCCACCAAGCAAGAAGCAGCAATTTTTGTTTTTGAAAAGCGTTTGCTGGAGAGATGGTCCTCCAGAGCAGATCGGGAGCTCGTGCTAGAAACTCTAAAACGGGGTGTTATGCAATTGACAAAGTTGAGACATCCACAGATTTTGATTGTACAGCATCCATTGGAAGAATCAAGGGACAGTTTGGCATTTGCGACTGAACCAGTGTTTGCTAGTCTGGCTAATGTACTAGGTAAACTTTATATAAATTTTATAGAAATTGAAGGTATTTTTCAGTAAGAGATACAAGTGATATAATGTAAAGTCTAATTTACAAATGTGCTCTTTGTTTCTTTTTCTTGCTTTTTATTTCTGCTTTTTATCTCTTGTTTTTTTGTTTTATCCTTCTTTGTTTTCTGCTACAAGATAAAAATTGGTAAACTTTGAAATTGATAAGAAATGCATGATATAATACACAATTGATAAAATAATCAATAGAGGGAAAAGCTAAGAGACAGAAAGCAAGAAACAGAAAGCAAAAAGATTGTAGTTTAGGCTTAATACAAATATAATTATTTTATATTTGTTTTATATTGTTTTATATTTATTTGACATTTGCAAACAATAAGAACATAATGATTCATTATATTGTCTGTGTTTCTTGCTGAGAAGCACTCTAAATTACATTTTGCAATGTTTTACTTGAAGCTATTTTAGTAAGGATATATGTGAAATACATTGTAGGTAATTACGAGAATATACCTCAACCAACTCCAGCAAACTTGAAAGGTTACAAGTTGCTTGACATAGAGATACGATATGGATTGCTGCAACTGGGAGAAGGTTTGGCATTTTTGCATGGTGATGTGAAATTACTACATAGGAATTTATGTCCAGAATCGATTGTTATCAATGTTCATGGAGCTTGGAAGATATTTGGTTTTGATTTTTGTGCCTTAAATCAGAATTCAGATGGTAAACAGGTATGGAATTTCATTAAGTGATGAGAATATTTGTCGGTTATATTTTAATATAACAAACTAAGAAGACTAATATAATATAATATAATGATTATGCTATAGTCTATATTTTATAAATCAAAAATAGATTCATATAGCAATTATTATTAATTAAATCATTTATTTTATCAAATAAATATTGGGATTGATGATTGTACTTTGCATTTCCATGAATCACCTTTTTTTTATTGCAGTCATCATGGTCTTATCTTGAATATGATTCTACGCTCCCTGCGGTTGTTCAACCTCAGTTAAATTACCAAGCGCCAGAGTGTATTTTAGCAAGTAGTAACGGACCATCTAGTGATATTTTTGCCTTGGGTATACTGATATATACGATACATTCTTCGGAACATCAACCGCTGCAGGAATTTCATAATGATTTCGGAAAATGTCGATGTTTCTTGGAAAATTTCAAGGGATGTAATGTCTCGGCAAAACTTCTTCCAATCCCTGATTCACTTAGAGATACTGTAAAGCTCATGTTGAGTCATAATCCTGAATTACGATTAGATGCTCATCAATTTATCAAAGTAACTTACTTCTAAATAATTTCCTGTGAAATGTATTAAATTTGCAAAATCTGTTTTAAATAATTGAAAGTATATAAAAAAAATATTTTGAAAATAAAAAATATTCTTAAAATAATGATTATTTACTCCATTATCATAAATTGCAGATCGAATATTTCACAGACATTAGCGTAAAAACGTTAAATTACTTGGACAAATTATTTCAATGGGATAATCTTCAGAAATCGCAATTTTACAAAGGTCTTCCACAGTTATTAAAACAATTGCCACATAGAGTTGTGCTACATAGAGTATTACCTGCTCTTTATAAGGAGTTAGTTAATCCACCTATGATACCGTTTGTATTGCCGAATATACTGCAAGTAATGGAAGTTTCCGAGATAGAAGAATTCCGAGAACATATCTTACCCAATCTAAAACCTGTTCTTGCTTTGGAAGATCCACCACAAGTAAGTATATATTTTCCTCACAAGTAGAATAATGAAATGATATAATAAAATAAAAGTAAGAAATAATGATGATAAAATCCTTGTACAACGAATAAATTTTTTTTATAGATTAGCTTGGTTCTCATGCAACAAGTAAACTTGTTATTAAAACTGTGCCCCACGGATGTAATTAAGACCGACATAGTGCCTATGTTATTGCGTGCATTAGAATCCGAATGGGAACAGCTCCAAGAACTCTGCCTATCGGCATTACCAAATATTGTGACGATGATTGAGGGACCAGTTATAAAAAATGCCATACTTCCGCGGATGAAAAAAATATGTTTGTCGCCAGGAAAGAAATCTACTAGTCTTGGAGTACGTGTTAATTGTTTGCTATGTCTCGCGAAAATGTTGCCGAGCTTTGATCGTTGGTTGATATTCGATCAGATATTACCATTCCTCCAAGAAGTTCCTCATTCTGGCGAACCAGCAATTTTAATGGCTATTATTGGTAATATATTTTACTAATACAGAACTATAAAAAAATAAATTTTTAATATATTTTACATTTATTGTAATCTGCTCAATTTTATTGGAAAGATTGAGAAAAATATTTTTCTTTATGTTGCTAGGTATTTACAGAATGCTACTTACTCATAGTAAGCTAGGTATGGGCAAAGAAATATTGGCAACAAAGGTACTACCGTTTCTGTTACCCCTCTGTATAGAGCAAAATCTTAGCATGTCGCAATATGAGACACTTTCCACTCTTGTCGTCGATATGATAAATCGAGTAACCAGCGAACATCGAGAGGCATTACGTCAATTGAATGCTATGCGTCGTGAGACGCAACAATTCGATCAAGCGCTTTCACAAGTGACTTCACCCTTTATGCAAAACAATAGTTTAAGCGACATTAATTTAACGCACCAAATGCTGTCCCCGAATGCTAATTCTAATTCTAAGACTGTAAATATTGAGAATGGATTAACCATCGAAGACAAGTTCAGGTATATCTTGACTATATTTGAAAGACTTAATATATTTTCTTTAAATATATTCGCATAATCATTAATTGTAATATTAAAACATTGATAATTTTTTTCTAGGTTGATTCGACAACAAGAAACGCATCAAAGAATGCAGTCTCAACCTATGTTAACCCCTAAAGCTGTACCACAATCTTTAAAATCGCAACCAAAGGATTTGACTGCGACTTTGCTAAAAAATAATCTAGATGAATTAAATTTGTCAATGTCAAGATCGATTATGTCACAATCGACTGCTAAAAATATTGCACATAAATATAATGACATTAGTCTAACGCAATCGCAATTTTTAACGTCTCCGACGCTTAATTCGCAATCAATGTTGAATAGATCAATGAATTGGAATTCCAATGGAATGAGTACACCCATGAACTGGAACTCGCCACAATCCTTGGTGTGGAATTCTATCGCTCCTCAGAATAACGTAAATTTTGCGACACAACCAGAGATTAAGCCAAACTTAAACTTTCCTGGAACCTTGCAGCCTCTCACATCACCCATTAATACGCAAACTAATGTAAACAAATCTAATTCATCCACGCAAGATATCATGGATTTACTTAGTTAATAAATTGAAATATCTTTGAAGTTATCGCTAAGATAACAAAGAGATGTTAGAGAATAATATGAAAATGATGCAGTGATTGCAATACATAGGGTGCATTCAGTACTACAATCGCTCACTGAGCGCTCGGTGAGTAGTCGTATATAATATTAAATGTACCCATAGTTTTTCGTCTAATATGATTGATTTCGAATGTAATATTTTCGAAGATGAAAGTCACTATTATATAATAAAGAGTGTAAAAAAAAAGTAGATCATCTTTTGTATCAGTACCAGCGAGAAAAAGATTGCAATATTAGATAACAATCAATATTAAATAACAATTGTTTTACATATTTTATATTGAGACTGTTCTGTCTAGAATTTAATTGTAGATTTCTTAAGAAATCTTGGAGAACAAAAAATAAATAATTATTGGAAAAAAGCATGTCCACTTAACATAAAACTAAAAACTAATATACTTACATGATGTTTTTCAAAATAAAACACTTCGCAATATTTTTTGTCCCCAATGCTTAAGACATACAGTTGAGTATGTCCCAGTTGAGTATTTTATCAGTCATATGTATATGCGCGCGCGTGTGTGTGTGTGTGTGTGTGTAATTTCTTATATACATTCTATATTTCCATATTCTATCTATATTTCCATCTATATTTCCTTGTTTTAATGATATCGATAATTAGAAAAAAGTCTATGTATGTTGTAACTCTTCTTTGAACGCTTCATTAGTTTTATTTTATACTTCTCCTGTTTTAATATTTATGAACCATTAAACAGATATATTTATAAAGATGTTCAAAGTCGACAAATATTAGAATAATCTTTTCAGATAATATTAAACCATACGTTAAGTATGAAATAGTTGATACGTTACTACGAACACTGAAGAGTAGTAACTTCGAATGTGATAATAAAATGGAAGTCATAATCTTTTATATAGAAATGCATGTTTTTATCGCTATGCATGATTTAATTCGTCATGCTTCCTCACGCTTTGATGTACATATAGCTTGTCCGCGGAATAAGGAAAACTTTAATATAAGAATTATTTAAAATAGAGGTATTGCTCATTTAAAAGATTTAGGATTGAATCACCGTTTTCATTTCATACTTGGCAAAATAAAGAATCGTTCGTATATATTAATGATTATATATTAACACGATTGTTGTGTGCTGGCATCTATTTGTAATATATCGTCATATAAACTCTGCAGAAAACAAAATTTATTTTATAATATATTTCTGTATGATCAAGCATTGTATACATGTTACAAATGGTCAAAACAATGCATTAATTTTATTCGAAATTTTGTGCATGCGGGATTATATATATGTAAATCTCTACGCAACATACATTACATAAATCTCTTTGATCATCTGCAATTGTTATCTTCAAGCAAATGTATTTGCATGAAATTACAAAAAAAATTGTATTAATTTGTAATATTCTTAGATCTATTTGTTGTTTATTTTGTTATTGTGTATAATTGTTAATGATTGCTATTTGAGTCTAATAAAACTGCTTGAAATGTTAGTGCTTAAAATAAAAGATGTGTCAATTTATAATTACTTTTACCTTTTACCATTATTAATTACATTATTATTAATTATGAATTGCATGCAAAAATATGTTTCTAATTAAAATTTGATTTTATAATTATTATCTGGTAGTTGAAACTCTTGTACGATGAAAAAAGTTCGTCATTATCAATATCCGGATAATTTCTTCCATACTTAATTAAAAATTTTTTCTTATTTTTATATAAGAAAAGATAAAAGTTTGCAATCATTAAAAAACTTTAAATTTTCTTTTTATCTAAGTTATATATTTTTTTATTTGTATAAGGTTTTTTGTCTGTAATTGACTGCAGCAATGGGAAACACGGATCTAAATCGAAAAACAAGAGTTTACTTTAAAAAGGGACATTCATCCTATAGTTGTTCGTCATAAAGAACCACTGATTCCTTTGTTTTCGGAACACCGCGCAATTATGTTTCGCAGACGCCGATAACTGTGCGTGTGCAGCGGCGGAGAAATGCTGGATATCGATTATTTAAGCTGTACTATCGTCATCGTCGAGAGGCGCAAGAAAAAGTATGGGACGAAAAAAAAATTGCTTCTTCCTCAAATAGACATATTATAAATAGAAAAGAGCCAATGCAGAAGGAAAAAAAAGGTTTTTAAATGAGGACTGCACTCGTTAATTGGCTGAGTATGCCTCCCTGCAAAAACCCTCCATTCTCTTTAGGATTGCAGCCACGAAGGGCTGCGCAGAAGTGGCTCGCGCTCCGGGAAGTTAAGCACTCAAACTCTCGTTTGTTCGAGCATTACTTGCGATAATTATCGTGTCTCGTTATTCAATGATTTATTAAGGAATATGGAATAAGGAATCAAGAAATATGGAATTCTGCAAAAAATATTCTTTAACGCTCTTTCTTTTCAATCTTGTCATACTTATTAAAAAAAAAATGGATCTTTGTAATGTACAATCTCGTTTGTAAAAACAAAGTAGGATCGTATACAAAAAAATATATTAGTATATTATTATTATATTGAAGAAAAAAAAATGAAGGATTGGTGATTATTTCTATTAGTAAATTTCTCTTTTTATTCAAAAAATAAAAAAATTAAACTATTGATTGAGGAGAAATTAGTAGAAAATTATTTATTAAACTTTAAGTAAGTATAATAGTATAGTAATTCTCTGCATATTTATTGTATAATTAGAAATATAATGTATACATAGACAAATAAAATTATATTTAATATATCTTATATGTAATTTAATATCCTTAATAAACATATATATTATTAATAATAATATTAACAGAATAAATTAATATTTACATGATTAATCAGGTTCTATCTTCACAGATTATTAAAAATAAATTGTTTATTAAAGATAGAAGAAGAATATATAATTCAAATTGTCTGAAATTTTGAAAATTATAATTTAAATTTGATATTTAAATCAATCTAATTCAAAATCAATTACTTAAAAATATGTTAAAAATTATTCATATTAAAATTTAATATACATATATGTATCATGATATATTTTTATTGCAAAAATAATTGAATTTCAGAAGACACTCCTATCATTACAGGGAAGAAAAGAAGATTATTTTTCTCATATCTATGTTTAATGTACAAATTATTCTTTCTTCCCTTCTTCGAAACATTATATCATATTGGTCGTCTAGTATTATGAACACTCTTCGCTTCCTTAGCGCCGATATTGCTGAAAGTCACCCCCTTTGGCGCCTTTGCAATTACTTCTTCGCCGTTCCTTAAAGGAATCGAATCGCCCACTCTCGGCAAAATCAGCCTCGCGTTCTTAGTTCCGAAAACACATAATGGCGTAGCGCGCTGTATATAGATTGGACATTCATTCATAGAAGCCAACCTTCTGTCAATGCTCACCCCCAAGGCGCACCCCATCGAACGATAAACGGGGTGCGGACGGGGGTGGTAGCGGCGGCGGCGGCGGCGGCAGCGGTAGCGGCGGTGGCGGCGATTCGACTCCATCCGACATAGAGAAAGAGGGGTGGCCGGCGACCCCGGCTTTAGTCGCGATGTGCGCGTCGCCCCATCGCAGTTGCTCCCTGTTTCGCATTTCCGCGGGATTCCTTGCCGACGAAGAAAAATCTCGCGTCGATCACGTCGTAAATCTTATTCTGATCTTACAGAATAATTTGAAACAGGAGTAGCGGTATCCGCGAATAATTCGATTAGATTGTTGTAATGAAAAATAAATTCTTTTTAAATTAACTCAAATAAACTCAATTTCAGTTTATTCAGTGATACGCCTAGTCTTCACGGTTGTCATTAGCGTTGCGGTGTTGACAACGTTGATTCTAAGGAAACGATCGAAGACGAAAAAAAGAACGTTTTTTTTATTTCTTGCCGTATTAATTTGAAAAATGTACACGTTGCAGTTATGGATTTACTTCTAAAGATTTAATAAACAAGAAATTAAAAGTTACTTTTAGTTTACTAAAGAAAAAAAGATCAGGAAAGAAAAAGAAAAACATAAGAATAGTGTCAGTTTCTTAGCGTTCCAACTCTCATAAATATCGGTATTCTCCCTTGGCGGGAGGGTAATTTCGAGTCCGTCGGAGGGTCGACCCTCGGAGCAGCGCGGGGATGCGCGCGAGGGTGTTTGTGCGGCGTGGATAGGCGAGCCGGCAATTTTGCGTGTGTTCTCGATATCGATTCTAGAAGGCCGTCGCCACCGTCAGAGTAATCGCGCACCCCCTTCGTCCTTCGGTCGGCAAAACGACCGCTCGTTGACATCGTCGTCGTCGATACGCGAAGGGGGGATCGATGAAAGGCAAGATCGATTGATCGAATTGGAAAACTGGCAGTCAGATTCATCTGTCCTGTCTACGGAAAAGATCTGTGATTAATCGTGCCGGGAAGATGTGGACCGAATCGGGATAAAAATATTGCGTAAGCGTTAATTTTTAAACAACATAAATGTTGAAAGAATATTTCAAAGATGTTTCGAAGAGATTTTATTTGAAATTATGATACGCATATATATTTGAGGCGGTTAAAAATCATCTTTCACTTATCTTATGTTCTACGTTATATTTAAAAAATATTCAAAATGCTTGAAAACAACATAATTGAATTAATTGGATATTAAGAATTAGTAGAGATAATTTAAAAATAAACGTAGATATTTAATTTTTAATGAAAAATGTAATTTCAAATAAAAAATAATTTCAAATATATAAATTTATAATTAAAGCAATTATTTGGCAAAGTATTGCTAATGCGAAATTTTAATCAAATTTTTCTCTTTGTATCAGAAAACATATTTAAATTAAACTTTAACTCAGAAATTTGGTTAAAGAATAGAATAAAAAAAAATAAAAAATAGAAATGAAAGAATAAAAAAATATTATATTAATACATAATTGTTACGCATATTTTAAAATGTTAATATTATCATATTAAAATATTTTTGGCCATAAATTATCGATGCATCTTATGCATGTTTCGCAATTGTTACTGTAAGAGTACTCGACGTTGCCCTATCGCACCTCCGATAGAAGGGCGATGTTTATCTGTGATATATCAATGTTAATCACCACTACGCGTGTTCACTGCGATAAGCAACGCGTATCTGTCTGTATGGGGTATTCCCTTTTGCACGCAGCAACGAACTCATTATTCCAATTGCATAATCGATTCAAATACCGCTTTTTACGTCATTCCAACACGTGGATTGTCCACACATACATATTATGTATCATCTATTAGCCTCATTTAAGTCCAAAGTACTTATTAAAAGCAAAATGAAATAAATTATATACTTGTCAGTAATAATTTTCTTTAATTAATCAAATAGTAAGAGAATTTCATCTTTTTTCTCGAAAGAAGAGAAAAATTACAAAAGTAATTATAAAAAATTATAAAGTAGAGAAATTAAAATCAGCAAAGATAATTATTTATTGAGCTAAATAATCCTTTTGCAGATTTTGATTTCTTTACTTTAATAATAATGTTATTTTAAATTATAATAAATTAATCTCTTTACAATATTATATTTTATAAGTATTTATAATAAAAATTTTATATCAAATTTATGCGATTTTTCAAACAAGATATTTCAATAGGGAAAAGGAAAAATTTCACACATGGATCGCATTTTTTCGTAAATTAGTAGGGAACGCAAACAGCGAGAAATCCCGATTTTAACGAGCACATTTATAGAAGGGTCCACCATCTATCCATTTTTGTTTCGCGTGAAAAGAATCCTCAGGGGTTCGAGATACCCCGCGGAGACAGTCAGGTCTTTCACAGATATGCGCAAATATTTTGTGGATATAGAGGCGATATTGGAAAACGATTTAGACGAACATTACACTTTTTGTCGTATATATATATATATATATATATTGTCGTATATATATATATATATATATATATATATATATATATATATATATATATATATTAGTTATAGTTATTATTATATTATAATTAATT
>NW_012130078.1:2484146-2488227 GCF_000143395.1 Atta cephalotes
TATATATATATATAGATTAGTTAGTTTCTATAATTAGTTTCATAGTTAATTAAATAAAAATTGTTTTTAAGTTGTTAATATCTTAGAATTATTAATTAATCTATTATTTTCTATCAAATAAATTTGTGGAAAACATTTCCATACATTATATTTATACAAAATACTATCTATGATAAAAATTATTTAATGAATTATTTCAATATAGAATATAAAAAATGTAAAAATTGCAGTATAAAAGATTATTTTTAAAAATCTATTTTTATTTATCACATTTTAAATGTGCGGCAAAAATAGAATTCTATATTAAATATATAATTTATTAAGTTTGTAAATGTTAATTGTGCAATCTCTATTCTCTGTATTAATTTTGCAAATATCATGTTAAAAATATAAAACATCTCATATCTCTTAATGCGGTCGGCGTTATACAGACGTGTATATGCATTTTCTGAAACGTGCACGCTAGGAGCCGATCGATACCGACGCGAAAGGACGATGCCCGATTTCGATTTCCCTCCGAGAAGCGATGCGGGGTTGCTCTAAGGGTTCAACATGTGCAATTATACAGGGCTGCAGATTTTTAGAAGCGGAACGGGGATGCAAAACGCACACCGCTCGGTGTGACTTTGATCGTTGGCCCAAAGTAAAATTATGCTACTATAGCAGCGTTAACTTATTTGCATCTATAAAGCAAGTAAATCGACGATGTGCCTTGCATTAATATATATCGCAAAAATAAGATAATTAGAACTAGACGAATTTAGCAAAAGCTTAGACCAAAAATCATAAATTTATAAATTTTTTAATTATTAAATGTTTATTTTATATTTAAATAAATTTAATTTCTTAGCTAAAATTAAAGTCAAAATCAATAAATAAAGATTTTAAATACACATATAAATTATATTATATTTAAAAGATAATTTTATAGAAAGCTTTATTTACAGTGCTCACAATTAAAATAATGTTATTATTAAAAGAATTAGAAATTATAATATCCAAGAAAAGAATATTATCAGTAATATATGTTATTAATTTTTTGTGACTTTTTAGTATTAAGACAAGAATACTAAAAATAGAATTAAAAATAGAAATAAAAATAGAATTAAAAATAGAATTAAAAATATAATATAATATATAATAATAAAATAAAAATTCAGTTTATATTATAGTATCTTAATGTTTAATTTTAATTACACAAAAATAAATTTTTTAAGAATTTAATGCTTCAATCGCATGTTCGATAGTTATCATCGAGGTTAAAGGAGCTTTCCAGGAGCTTTATTATTCCGACGTAATCTAGGTTACTCTGGTTTACTTTCTTTAAACGTAGTCTCTAGTATGCTCTACTTTGCTTTAACATATTTTATAATATTAGTCTAATTTATTTAACAGTTTAACTCTAACTTAAGCGCATTTTATTATTATTAACAGAATAAATACGCAAATTTGTTATATTTTCTGGGGCACCGAAATATCTCGGTTAAGCCCTGGCGATCATCAATGAAGAGCCGGACATGAATTGGACATTCGAATGGTCATCACTGGGATTATTAATCATCCTTCTTCTGAGATGCGGTATTGATAACATAGATTTTAATTTTCACACAGACGTAAAAGAAATGCAAGATTCTACTATAAGAATAAGACATAATTGAGAATCATAATTTTACTATAATATTAATTTTATATTATATTATATACATTATATTAACAATTAGTAATTAAATTAAATTAAATAAAAATTATATTAAGATAAGAGAGAGCTAAAAGTTAGCAAATCACAATCAAGTAACAATCAATAAATGAGCAAAAAGAAATTTTTTTAAAATTAGGACAATATATTCAAAAATAGGCTAAAAAATTACTTAAAATTAGATCCATTTAAAAATAGACATTATCGTAAGACATTTCGTACTCAGAGTCTTCATCAGTTGCAGCTAAATTAGAGTTAATTTTAATAATTTAGCTCCAATCATATGAACAATACTGAGCTTGCATTTGTATATCAGATTATATATAATTGTTCAAACATAATTATTTAAATTAATTTATAGATAATTATTAACGTCTCTTTTTTTTATTAAAAAAGGTTTGACATAAAGTTGTGCAACTTTAGATATTCGTGTTTACTGGTTTTAGGTATCACAAGATCGATGACAGACGCGAAGGAGCCGATACTATTAAAAGTTGTTGCTCCTCCGTCCCACACAGTATTGTCCGGAGACGTAACCGTTTTTATTTTGGATTCGGCAGAAATAGAATCTTTTACGATATCTACAAATATCATGTCCAATGGTACAAATGGCGCAAGGAAAGACGAGAAAGAAACAATCGAACCAAAAAGAGAGAGAGTTAACGCGGGTCACGAACCGCTTGTGCTTAGGTATGTAAAAGAGTCATAAAACTTAACAAACACGCACGTTGTCGCGGCGCCCTGAAATATTTAGCTGTATATTTTACATGCACCCTTAAATAAGCAAACATTAAAGTAAAATAATCATAAAAGAGATAAAAGCATCTGTAGTTGCAAGATCATTTTCATAAATATTTCCAACTTCAGTTTATGATTCAAGTTCAACAAATTGAATTGATGCGCAGTTTATAGCACCAAAAATGTATTTTCAAATTTGTATGTAATATTATTAATTCCCAAGATCCGTTTTGAAAATAGGATTCTTTTTATTATTTGATTTATTTTTCATCGATCTAATTGTTCCACTTATGTAATTATTTTCACAAATATTTTATTTTATTCTTCATAAATGGATTGAATTATAAATGAACAATAATAAACTTGTCTTTCCTATGTCGAGTTTCGGAAAACTAAAATTAATTTGTTACTATCGACATATAAATATATCGTAATATAAATGATTCCATTTATATCGCACTTCAATTCACGTATTAATTTTAGAATACTGTACGTTGATGGCCTCACGTCGGAATTGATTGGTGATTTCCCTCTGGATACCTTGCCGCATAAGGGTGAGAATATTTCTGTGATAATACCTTGTGGTGTTTTCTCGCGTGGCGGAATTTATACACTACGACTTCAGTACAAGTTCTCAACCGTGGCTGCCAGACATAACACTGCCATTGCTGGGCTGCCTGAAATTGAGGTGGGTACACTATTTTTACAATTAAGATTACATTTATAATATCAGATGTATTAATTAATTTAATATATACAACTATAATAATTTTAACAATAATTGCATAATTTATTACATTATACCTTTAGAATTATTGATTATTTTTAGCCATTACATTATAAAATCTTCTTTAGAAATTAAATTAAAGAGATTGCGAAATCATTAATATTGATTAATATGAATTAAGATAAAATTCAAGATTGATAAAAAGTATATAGAAATCAATTTTCTTCATCTCTGAAATCTCACTTCATACATTTTTTTTGAAGACACGAAAGAAATTATAAAAGAATCATAATAAACGTTGTATTTATAATATTAATATACCGTTCGAAGAAGTATTATCTAATTGGAATGTAAAACGTATTTAGATGAGCAGTGCCTTAGATGTAAAGTGGCCAACCCCTTCTTTGTTTTTGGAATCCCAACACTTTGGTACATATCCTAATCAGTCGATAATAGCTACTATAAAGTACAAGGGAATCTCGTGTATACCTGCTAATGGTGTTCCTGTGGCAGCTTATATTTTGCAACTCATATATTGCGGTACTACCGCGGCCGCCTGCGATCCACAGAACAACAGTCGCATGCAAGTAAGCGCTACATTTAATAAAGGGAGTGTCATATGAAACGAGAACGTTGCGAAATCCAATCTCTTATGTTCCTCGAACTTGCCTAGGTGCTCTATTACGAAGAAATAAATGGCTTCACTTCGTCGAAGATCGTCAAATTGAAATGTGAATTTTTTGGACTGGCTGGAAATTATGCGCTTCGATTAAAGGCCTCGGAAGTTAATCCATCCGCACCAACGACCAGCGCATACATTAAGGTAATTAAATTTTCCTATTTAAGTCATTGAAGTATAGTGATGGGAAGAGAGAAATTTAACTAGAATATCGCAGGATTAATGTATCACGTGCTTATAT
>NW_012130078.1:2490365-2493467 GCF_000143395.1 Atta cephalotes
CGGCGGAAGCAAAAGTTGTACAGTAGTTTAGCAGAAACGCCGCTATCTCAGATTAGGCGCCTATCTCATAATAGGGGGCTTTCCTCCATACATATATTTATATATACATATTTATATACACATTTAAATTATATATTTTGAGAACATCTACATTTTTTTCTAGAATTTTTCATATGTGTATATTCTAAAATATTCCAAGATTTCTCTCATTTTATAATTTCTGATAAACTCTTATAAAATTTGAAAAAAATTTAAGGTATTCTTTTTTATTATAGAATGTATGAAACCTTAGAAATAAAATATTTCAGAGTTTGTATATAAAAAATTTTAAGAAAAATATAAACTTTCTCAGTATTTCTGAAAAATATTCCAATTCATATAAAAATTGTGGAAAAAATTTTTATCAAGGATAATAATTTATAAGGTAATTGTTGTAAAGTATAATATTTCAGCAATGTTGAGATAAAAAATCTTTCATGAAAAATTAATTATTTAATTACATGCAAGTTTTTTTATTTAACAATATTTTATATACGTTGTATTTTTTTTCATTTGCAGGTGGAATGGTCCACCGAGTTTAGCTTCAATGTCCACGCGAAATCAATCTATCCCTGCGAGGGAACAACAGGCATATCGGTTCTCTTTCAATATCCCACATGTCGTCTTCAAGGTGATCGTGTGCGCGTCTACGGACGTCTTCGGGCGGATGTGAGTTCTTTAGCGCCGCCGTCCGCCTTGCACTACGTGGCGGAATTAAAGGCAGCGCCAGGCAAGCATTCGCTGAACTTCGACTGCGATCTCTTCACTGAAAAGTTCATCGAATACTGTTTCGTTTATGTGAGCCAGGCGATCACTGGCGCGATGGCGGAAGTGAAGCTCGCGTGTATACCAACCTTCCCACTGCTGGGTGAGTAAATGCTTAAAAGCCGGGTGTCTTCACTTCCCCCCCTCCAACAGATTTTCAGCCTCGTAATTCACCTCGAGAGATTGCTACACGTAGATTTTATCCTCTTAACGAGTCTCGATTGCTCACCGTTTGATAAATTAAAATAGATGAAACGTCTGATTTAGAGAAATTTTTAGAGAAGTAAAATTAAACTTTAAATAAAACAATTAATTTAATGTATAATTATATCGATGTATAATTATAACGATGATTTAATTAAGAGGTAAGTTAATTCAATTTAATATATTGATATTGTTGTGCTTTATTATTATACTTTGAGATTTGATTTATTTTTTGAATATTCTATTCAGTATTTACTAAAAGATTAAATAAATTATAAATGGCTTACTTCTGTTTTCTTTAAGCTATAAATATTATAAATACACTGAGAAAAAAAAATTTCAATTAATTTTTATTTGGATAGTATCAACTAAATATTTATTAAACGTAAAAATATATTTATTTGGTATAAAAAACATTAATTTAATTTAACAATCACTTCTTTTTATTAAGTAAATATTTATTGTAAGTAAATGTTTAGTTGGCAGTATTCAAATAAATTTTTATTTAAATTTAGGCTATTTTTTTCTCAGTGTATAAACTTATAATTTTTAAAATTATAATTTTATACACTGAGAAAAAATAGCCTAAATTTATTTAAAATTAAAAAAATAGCCTAAATAATTTAAAAAATAGCCTAAATAAGAAATTAAATTTCTCGACAGATAATATCAAATTTTAAATTTAAATTAAAAAAATTGCGGCCAAGTATAGAGTTTTATTCAAATTCAGAACCTTTTAAGCTATTTAAACTATTTTGAGACATAATAAAGTATTCAACTTTTGAGACACCCTATACAAATTTTCCTCCTTTCTCATTTCAATTATTAATGTAGAAAACGACGCGGCTGGTTGGGGTCCTTGGAGCGCATGGAGCCCTTGCAGCAGCTCTTGCGTAGGTGGCGTTCGTAATCGATATCGATTTTGTGACACGCCACCCCCGAAATACGGAGCGAAATTCTGTCAGGTGAGTTTTAAAGATGGATGATGCAAAATGCGTGGCAATCAAATCAAATAGTGACGCTTTGCTCGAAATAGGGAAGAGCGGTCGAAACGGAATCCTGTGGTGGCATCGGCAGGATCGATTTTCAAGAGGCATGGAACACCGAAGGATGGGAGTGCCGACACGGAATGACATTAGCGGCCGCAAGACCGGAAGTCACGGCTCAGATTGGCGTACAATGTCGGTGTGGTTGTATTATTAATTTTGGAGATAAAGCCTTGAACAAAATACTAGCGGCGAATACTCAAGCTTGTCCCGGTCGTTCCTTTTGGCTGCTACAGGTAAATCTCGTGGGGACTATTTATATTATTTTCTTGCAACTTAAATAATTTTATACTCATTTAAAGAAAAAAAATAATACTTCTTTCTTTTTCGATTTTTTGGATATTTACGAAAGAACGATTTTGCTGAAGTTTAAAAACTTAGATATTATTTAGATATACAGATCTGAAAATAATTTTGATGAACTACCAAAGTAGTTAAGAATTTCAAACACGATGAGCAATATTACAAAGCTTTGACATTTTATCAATCGTTCTACATAATTATTTTGATGGTCTAACAAAATTATTTTCAAATCTATACTTAATTAAATTTTTAGATGCTTCAGCAAAATCATGCTTTCCGTGTAATAATTGATTCCAATTTATCTATAGGCAAAATCGAATTACATAATCCGACTACATTTGGATCAAACGCAGTTTCCCTGCCCAGGGCAATATTTTCGCGCTCGCGATGGTGATTCACTAAGCGCGGAACTCTTGACGGATATTGCGTTTGACAAGGGTGCATTCGCGACAGGAACGATATTCTCCTCGGGTCAAAATTTGTTGCTTGAGTTTTTTAGCGATGAGCACACCGCCTTGGGGGATTCCTGTGTGGGTGGCTTCTTAGGACATGCGAGCATATTTCGTAAGCGTCATAACTTCATATATTAACACAATCAATACGAACTAAAGAAAACTAAGAAATGTTCCTACATCGGTTGAAACTAAATCTTTAATGCTTAAATATATGAATCAATGTGAATTATATATATATATTATTATATATATATAATTTTATATATATATATATATATATATATATATAC
>NW_012130078.1:2494692-2498325 GCF_000143395.1 Atta cephalotes
TTTATAAGTCCGGAAAACCAATTCGGCGCGCAGTTCGAATGACTATAAATATGATATATATGCATGTACTTATATATATATATATATATATATATATATATAATTTACATTGAATTATTTAAGCATTAAAAATTTAGCTTCGACTGGTATAAGTATTTTTAGTTCGTATTGATTTATTGTATACAATTTAAAATGATTTTTATTATTTAGTAAGCACACTATATGTGTTATGCAAAATAAAGCAAAATCATAATATTTTTTAAGTATCTAGTAATAAATATATTATTAAATGCAGTGCAGTGTTAATTACGTAATAAATAATTATTATGTATTTTATTTATGTATTTTATTTATATCGTTTCCGTTCGTTTATTGTATTCAAGATATGTTTAATTTATATAATTCATTTTTTCAGAAAAACTATATGAGAATAAGACGTCGGTTTCACTCCCTTCAGAAAGGAATTCTACTCTCACTGTTGAGCAATGGATCTTCTGGGGACCTGCGCATCTAGCAACAGCATCCCTTTTGATACTTATATTCTTTATATCTATTTTTCTAGCACTGCAATTTGCACTGAAATATAGAAAGTACCATATCGCGGAGGACTTAGATACCTTGAGTGAGCATTCTGGTATGTATCTAATAATTATTAAAAATTTAATATCAATAGCAAGTGATTATTTTATAAAATAAAATTAATTATAAAACTGTGAATGTTAAAGTTATATTAATATTTCAATTAAAATTAATTATTAATACTAATATTAAAAAATTAAAAGACCTATTATTAATTTTAATAATAAATTATAACTAATATGTATTAAATAAAGATGTGTCAGAAAATGAAAATGTTAGAATTAATAAATTATTTAGGATGCAGTGATATGATGGTAGGCCGAGCAAAATCGATGTCTTCTACGACGTTAATTTCGGAAGTCGTGTCTCTAGTGGGATTGCCAAAAAAGTGCACACCAAAACTGTCGAAACGTAAAATAGCACCTTGTACGGAGGATGGTTACGATAGTTCGGAAACTTTGGCGGAGTAAATAATTCATTGCTTAATATTTAATATTAAAATTTTGAAATATATTTTGATTCCTTTGATATATTTTGATTTCTGATATTTAATTCAATCGTATTTAAATATTTAATATTTTAATATTATACTCAGAATTACATGATTTTGCATTATTCATTCTATGAAAGAGTTATCGATCCATTAAATGTTTTATCGCGACCTATATATCAGCGTTTTAAGGTATATTTTTGGTATAACAGATATGAAGATGAAACTAGTTTGAGCTCGACTACCTTAAAGTTTCGAGATGACGACGAAAGCTGTACAGAGAGAAGCGTGATACCGAATAAATTGCACACCGATAAACCACCGGTGACAGTATCGGCTATTATGGCAATTGGTCAGCCAGAAATAAAATATGCCCAACCAATCAAGTAACTATAACTCACTATTTTCGATGAGAAATTTTATATAATATTTATGTGAATATATAATCTCTCAATATATAATCAAATAAACAGTTTAAAATAACGTATACATTATTCACATTGTAGATTACGAACTCTGGGATCTGTTAGTTCTGCGAACAAGTTGATGTCGAGCAACATGAGATGTCAAAACTCAGCGAGTATTACCGAGAGTCCGCATATTGCAAGACTTCATCGTTACACGCCTAATCGTTTGCAGTCTAAGGTAGAGATCTAATCTGATTATGTATATTTCATTTTAAAAAATCACACAAAGAAGTGAAAGTTAAAGCAAGAAATGAAATTTTCTTCTAAATCTTCTAATTCCGATAACGCAGCGATATTTTATAAATATGCTTAACTTTAATTAAGTTGAGATAAATAAATTGAAATGATAAAAAACTTAAATATGATAAAAGATCTATAATAATTATTTAAATGTGTCAGATAAATCACGTATTGTTATTCAGAGAAAATTTAAGGAAAAGGTAAATTTAATTTTAATTAAACATTTTGCGTTAGCCAAAAAGTTATTTAATTTTTAAAATCGAAAAATGTTATTAGGATTCATCGACGAACAGCCCATTATCAGGCACATCTACACTCCGCAGTGGTAAAGAGACGAAGGATCGTCGAAATCGCGAGCGATTGTTACAAGGACCGGGTTCGGAGTTCAGCCTGACAAATCCGGAGACGGATATGGAGCTTGACTATTATGATTATAACGTTGCAAATGCCGGCGCCGCGCCAGGCTCGTACTTAGGTATGGATCCAGCTTTTCTCCTATGGATACCCCCGTTGTCGATGTCTGAGGATTCTCAAGATCCATCTGCGGATCGTCCGGATTGTTTTCAAGGCACGACGAGTCCGGCATTGTATCGACTGCCGGAGAGCACCGAGGGCATGACCCTGACCCCGGCCGAGTATCGACGTATGCGACATCAGATCGCATCTAGTATCGAGGAAACTAGATCGAGTCTCGAGCAGCAACGCCAGAACTCGACGTCCTCGTCGTCGTCGAAGAACGACTCGTCGTCAGGCGGTAGCGTTCTGTCCGAGGATAGCATCAGCGAAAGTAGAACTGCTAGACTGAACGAACGCCTGCTGCCAATTCGTCGGATCTTAGAGGACTCCAGAACTCGGGTCAGCGAGGAGTCTCTGTGCAGTCAACTTGCAATCGATAGGACACAATGCAGCATTCCCAATCGCCTTCACAGCACTGATATTTCTCAGGAACAGAACGCTTTGAAAGGCGGTCCACAGGATAGTCATGTAAATATTGCCGATTGCGTTATAGTCAAGTCAGAGGATAAATTGGAGAAATCGAAACAAATTTTCCAAAGGTATCCCGAAGATGCAATCCTTCATCATGGTACCTCAAAGTCTTACGTAAATCAAAAAACAAAGGATATTTCTCAGAACGAGAAAAAGAATCATTGCTTAAAAAATGAAAATACATCCAAACTGTCTGGCAAATCAATGAGCTCGAAGACTCAGGGATATATAGATGGCAAAAACAGGACTCTTCAAAGTGCTAAGGATGATCCCACATCGGACATCGTTTTAACGACAAATTTAAACATAATGAGCGGTCCATGCAAGTACCGAGATTTCACGCAATTTACGCAACCACGTGAAATCAATAAACTTTCGGATTGTACTAATATTCCTATGATCGAGTTCTCGGGGCCGCGATTGAATTCACCGACGACAGCACGGAGATTAACGACGGACAACTTAAACATCAGTTTGTCCAAGAAGGAGATTCAGAGTCCTGATTACGGAGTCGAGAGCGACATAAAGACCGAATCGCGTGATTCCTTCTACGATCTGATCCGTGAAAATGAGGATGGCATCAAGTTCGCAGACGATGACGAATATATTGATAATAGAGCGAATTTGTGAAATTTATGTTGTAATTGCTACATATGAGAATGCAATAAAAGTTATTACTATTTTATAGCTGAGAATATTATATCAGTTATGTCAGTGTAGCGATATTTTGGGAGAATTTGACGGGACACGTTTTGCCATATGAAATGTTGTTATATAGAAGGAAAGATTTTACTAAAGTATTTAAAAATTTAGCTAGATTTTGAAATTTGAAAATAATTTTATTGAACTCCTGAAATAATTACAAAATTA
>NW_012130078.1:2501533-2508149 GCF_000143395.1 Atta cephalotes
ACACACACACACACACACACACACACACACACACACACACACACACACACACACACACACACACACACACACACACACACACACACACACACACACACACACACACACACACACACACACACACACACACACACACACATTTTCTAATGCAAATATAATTATTGTAATCGCTATTTTTGTAAATATGTAGAATATTTTGTATGCGGTATGTAAATATGCTCCGTCCATCATAATGACATGTAGTTATTTCGAAAATTCGTAACCCTAGAATACTTCGCCAGTCATATATATTTCGCTACCCATGATTATCTTGTATTTATTTATCTTAATCGCCCATCCCAAGCCGTATGTTGCTTGACTTTTGTGATTTTACGAGATACTTCGATAATTTATGAACATTGAATGTTAGTGGACATATGATATATGTATGACAAATCAATTTAATAGCTATATAACATCATATACATGATCATGTATGAAATTATATGATCATAATTTCATATATAATGATATATGAGATGCATATAATAATTTAAGAATTTTATTAAGCACGAACGTATGTATATAAATACATCAAATATGATAAAGAAAGCTAAGTACGGTCAAATTTGGATGTTTCAAATAATACGTTATATATTCTTATAAATTAATTTATTTCAGATATGATTAAGAGCCGAAAATCTTTCGGTTTTAACACAATCATTCTGAAACCCTAATAAACCCTCTTAAATTAGAATAGACAGAAAGAAAGTAAGAAGCTTATTGCAAAAAATATCCTGGCTGAGGTAATATTTCACAATAAGTTTCTTACTTTCTTTCTGTTTCTTCTAATTTAGGGAGGTTTATTAGGATTTCAGAATGATTGTGTTGAAACCGAAAGATTTTCGACTCTCAATCATATCTGAAATAAATTAATTTAATATAAGAATATATAAAGTATTATTTGAACATCCAAAGATCGTTTTTGGCTTTTTTTATCGTACGTATTTGACATATAATAATATATATTTATATGTGAAAATTGTAAAAATTTTTTCTCGAATCTCTAATGTAAAAAGAAAAAAAAGAGAAAAAAATAAACGTGCTAGAAGTTCAGCTGAAAAGAATAGAATTCTGTGACAAGAACTTTCGACATAAAATTTCAATTTATATGTACATTGCCGAATATCGAATACTTCTTGGATATCCCTATATGAAAATTCATATGAAAAAGTATGTTGTACATAATTAAATAAAGTTTGAATATTTTAATTATATTAAACAAAATTGTATACTAATATCAACATTGTATTTCTAAGAAATATATGGCATTATACCCAATTTCATTTCCAGAGTTGTGGAATACCTTATCCAAAAGATATTTCTAATGTATTCTGGGAGATATCTCTTGGATAAAGTTATCTAGAGGTAAAGAAATTGGGCATTAATGTTTTTTATTTAATATGATTTGTTTAATATAATTAAAATATTTATAGGCCAATCTTTATTTAATTACATACCATATATCTTTTTCCATAATAAATGATTTTGTCTTTGATGTAGGTATCCCCACTAAATATGTGGATAAGTCTTGCAACAATGCAATGATGTATCTCCATGTATTATAAGATGGATAACGCGAAATTTACTATTCAAAACTTCAGATAAAAAAATATATTTTTTTCTCTATTTCAGTATTTGCCTGTTAAATTAGACTTTTTTAAATATATTTGCAATATAATTTTTAACTCACTTTTTTATTATTTCATTCGTCTCATTTAATTTGTTGTAAGTATATCGCTGCGCGTGCTTTAGCGCCGAGACACTACCAGAGTGTCTTCAGATTATTAAAAATTTTTCTTACGTTCCAATATACACTATGGATGTCACTGAAAAGCTATATACATATAGGCTCATATTCAGAAATATATTAAGACGCTAATATGGTATAGTTTACGTTACATATAGAATTTCAGAGATAAAAGCGCGCTTTTATTAATAAATACTGAATACTGGCCTAATATATATGAGCGCGGGCTCATAATATGTATATGATATAAACTATATTCCGTTCAGTGAGAGGATAATCTCGGATCGGATGGAAACTCGTTCGTTTTGCGCAGGTCTTTATTTGCGCGTTATATACCGTTAAGCGGGAAGCACAGACTTTTGCATAACGCATGAGACATAAGAAATTGAACCAATCAGAGTTTTTTATTTCATAGAAAGAAAAGAAACGAAAAATTTCAGATTGGTACATTTTCTTATGCGTTATACAAGAGCTGTGCTCCCTGCTTTACATTGCCTGTTATGCGCAAACCGAGGTCATTCTCTCGTTGAACAGAGTATATACGTTACAGTACAGTTTGGAGCCCAATTTTTAAAATAATTCTTTAGTAAATCGAGTTACCAAAAAATGTTACATAAAAATGTTTAATTTTTTAATATATATAATGAAATTGAAGTACCGAAATTGAAAATAAAATTGTATGGTAAATTACTCGAAAAAAAAATTTTTTTTATTGGGAGTACAAATAAGTTTCCGCCGTTTTTTATAAAAAATTAAGCATTGATTGTGAAAGAACGGTACATAATGTTTGATTCAAAGTAATGGCCATCGCTAGCCACTACTTTTTCTCATCTTTCTGGTAGCACATAGATACCGCGGAAGAATGCTTCATCTTTTGAGGATATCCAATCATTATATCGATACAATTTTTGGTCTATCTTCATATGATGTGAAGTGCTGCTCAGACAAGCCATGCGTCATCGATCGGAACAAATGGTAGTCGGAAGGAGCAATGTCTGGAGAATACGGCGGGTGGGGTAGAACTTCCCATTTGAGTGTTTCTAAGTAAGTTTTGGCTGGCGTCGCAACATATCGAGCATCATGCAGAAGAATCATTTTATCATGCTTGGAGTAGTAATGGGCGCGTTTTTCCTTGAGTGCTCAGCTCAATCTCATCAATTGTGTTCGGTAGAGAGCCCCAGTAATGTCTTGTTCGGTTTGAGCAACTCATAATACACGACACTAAGATGATCCCACCAAATACACAATATGAGTTTTTTTCCATGAATATTCGGCTTGGCTGTCGATGTTGAAGCATGGCCAGGACCTTATGATTTCCTCTTCTTTGGATTATCGAAGTGGATCTATTTTTCATCAATGACTACACGATGCAAAAAACCCTTTATGCCTGGCAAGTAGCATTTCACATATGAAAAATCGGCGTTCAACGTCAGCTTTTCAACTCGGTTTCAGTTTATATGGAACCCAATTCCCTTGCTTTTGAATTATTCCCAATGATTTCAAACGATATAAAATTGTTTGTTGAGTCACTCCTAATGTAAGTGCAAGTTCTTTTTGCGTTTGGCACGAATCTTCATCTAATAATGCTTCCAATTCCGTGTCTTCGTACACTTTCGGCCTTCCGCTACGTTCTTTATCTTCGACGTCAAATTCATCGTTCTTAAACTTTTGAAACCATTCACGACAACTTCTCTCACTTAAGGCAGCACCATATGCTTCTACAAGCAATCTATGAGCCTCAGCTGCAGATTTTTTCAAAAGAAGTAAATCAAAAGTTCCCAAATGACGCTTATTCGGCTCAAAACTCGACATTTTCGTACAAAAAGAAATATATGATGCTGATACAAAATCGTTAATATTTCAAGGTTATGGTTGCCGGATGTCTAATTTTACGATATGTCGTTTTACATCAAACAATTTTGACTATAATTTATTAGTGGCGCTGTCTTTTGCAAACGGCGAAAATTTATTTGTACTCCCAATAATATCACGCACCATGACCTTAAATGATAATAAAATCGATTATGTTCATTGGGACGATCCTAACGAGCTGATGGATCGTCTTCGATTGCTTGAGGCCTCGCGTCAGGCAGGTCATAAAATAACGAAATATTGTCTATTATCGAGGAGCTTCGTGTATTCCATTTCAATTTAGCTGGCTTTATTATAAATTGAAATACACAGTCATTTTAATTGACATCGAAATGCCGATGAACAACGTTTTCATAAGAACTTTATGATATTTCACGTATTATACAGCAATAATCATAACCTAACGTAACATGTCTGAGAAGAAAAGCCTCGAAAAGTGGCGACTGGTAGAAGAACTGCACGCTCCGGCGAGAAAAAATTTCCACGCAGACGTGTCATAGTTTATGGATACGATGACCTGTGACAGGCTGATATTGAGATGCGTCTTTATACACGATTCAACAAAGGTTTCCACATTCTCACCGTTATCGATGTGTTGAGTAAGCCTCATGGGCCGTACCGCTGAAAACCAAGAGTGAAAATGAGATAGCTACAGCGATCGCAAAGATAATTCGAGATGATGGAAGATGTTCGAAAAATTTGCAAACTGATACGGGAAAAGAATTTTACAACGCAAACGTGCAAATTTTTGAAAAAACGCAATATAAATCATTATTCAACATATTCCATAATGAAGATATCTGTCGTTGAACGGTTCAATCGTACATTCAAAAACGATATGTGGAAACAATTTACATAATGGAAATTATAAATTGATCGATTGCTTGCTTCCACGTCTCGTATCTGAATACAACGCGCGAAAGCATCGAACTACTGATGCGGCCCATGAATGTGACTGCCACGATTGCTGACAAACTTTTAAACACGGTGTACATTAGCGTAAAGATCGTCACACTCCCGCGATTCCAAGGGTAACTCGGTAAGCAAATTTAAGACGATCTTTTGAGAAAGATTACACGCCAAATTGGACTACGGTGTTTAGAATCGTCAAAGTACAGAAAACTGTATTAATCCTGACGTATCTACTGGAAGATTACCGCGGAAAACCGGTTGCTGGAGAATTCTATGAGTATGAATTGCATCGCGTCGCTAATCCTGACGCATATCTAATTGAAAAGGTATTGCGTAAAAATGGAGATAAGATTTACATAAAATGAATATGATAACTCGCACAACTCTTGGATACACAAGGATAGTGTATTATAAAGATAAAATTTATTACAAATTGTATAATTATTTTTTTTCCCTATGTAAATATATATTAAATATAAACGCATTATACATGTATACACATTACACATATTACAGTATGGTATATGATATGTACATACATACATACATACATACATACATACATACATACATACATACATACATACATACATACATACATACATACATACATACATACATACATACATACATACATACATACGTACCAACATACATACCATACTATACATAATATACATATTAAACATATTATACATCATATACAAGTGTGCTTTTATTATTGAGTTGTCCGGAAAGTTCGTGCCACAAACGATTTAAATTAATAAATGTATACTAATTTATTGGGAGTACAAATTAGTTCTATCCGTTTCCCTAAAGATGGCTTCAGCCATTGTGAATGGTTCATAGTGACAGCTGATTTTGGCGATTTCAGAGAGGTTAAACATCTGCTAATAATATTCAGTTTATATCGCTTTGAGTTTCATACAAAAATCTTGATTTTTACTGTGTTTGAAAAGTTGAATTTTGTGTTAACCAAGCAGCATTTGCGAGAGGTTTTGATTTTCTGCTTTAATTGGAAGAAAAGTGCGGCTGAAGCCCATCGAATGCTTGTCGAAGCATGTTATGGTGACACTGCTCCAACTGATAAATCATGTAGGGAATGGTTTCGACGTTTCAAGGATGGAGATTTCAGCATTGAAGACAAGCCCTGCTTTAGACAGCCAAAAAAATTTGAAGACAAAGAATTAAGGACATTACTCAAAGAAGATCAGAATCAAACGCAAGAGGAGTTTGCAGAATCATTGGGGGTAACTCAAGCCGTTTGTGTACGATTGAGAGTCATGGGAATGATTCAAAAACAAGAAAATTGGGTGCCTTATGAACTGAAACCGAGAGACGTTGAAAGGCGATTTTTCACTTGCAAACAGCTGATTCAAAGACACCAGAGAAAAGGTTTTTTTGCATTGGATTGTGACTGGAGATAAGAAGTGGATATTCTACGACAATCCCAAGAAGAAAAAATACTACACTAAGCCCGGTCAATCGTTGCCATCGACCTCAACATCAACATCACAGCCGAACATTCATGGTTCGAATATCATACTCTGTGTCTGGGGCCAAAAGAGTCTTGTTACTATGAGCTGCTGAAACCTGGCGATTCCATTACGGACGATCGATATCGACTACAATTGATTCGTTTGAGCCATGCATTGCAAGAAAAACAGCTGGAATACGAGCAAAGACATGATGAAGTTATTCTTCTTCATGATAACGCTCGGCCTCATATCGTTAAAGTCATAAAAAAATATTTGGAAACGCTCAAATGGAATGTTTTACCGCACCCGCTGTATTCTCCGGATATTGCTCCTTACTGGTTGTTCCGAAGGAATGCAGCAAGTCACCGGTTCACTTCTTTCGCAGAAATCGAAAATTGGCTCCAAAATTGGATCGCCTCCAAAGACGAGTCATTTTTTCGAGATGGAATAAATTGCCTGAGAGATGAGAAAAAGTAGGCAGCGATATTTTAATTGATCTGTTCATTCATTTTATTTTGAAATAAATGCATTTTTGAACACAAAAAAACGGATCGAACTAATTTGT
>NW_012130078.1:2509366-2514871 GCF_000143395.1 Atta cephalotes
AATTGGATCGCCTCCAAAGACGAGTCATTTTTTCGAGATGGAATAAATTGCCTGAGAGATGAGAAAAAGTAGGCAGCGATATTTTAATTGATCTGTTCATTCATTTTATTTTGAAATAAATGCATTTTTGAACACAAAAAAAACGGATCGAACTAATTTGTACTCTCAATAATAAATGTATATTAAAATTTAAATCTTCTGCGTTTCAATTTTCCTTCAAAATCGGCACGAACTTTCCGGACAACCCAATAATAAAAAAAATATACATATAACATGAAAAAAAAGAAATGAATTTATAATAATATTGTATAATATTTCTATGACAGTGTCGGACAGAATTTGAAACAATGTACCGCTTATTATGTGTGTATGGACTCAGAACGATTTTCGTTTCGGATATGATGTATACTTTGTACAATTTCTTATGCACGACTGTCTGTGTGCCATTTCAATTGTGTCATTGAGACACTGGATATAATCATTGAACGTTATGGATCGCTACAACGTTGCTCTTTGCGTTTTTCAACTGTCCATGTATACATAATTTTACATTTTTCATAAAAGAGCGATAACGTGTACTTGTGAAATTCGTACAAACACGTTTTAGATATATCGAAAATGCACATATCCATATATATCGGTTTGTCGAACTTCATCTCGAGTTTCCGCATTTCTATCGCGATCAGGTTCTCGAAAAAAACGCTTCTACTTTGTGAAAGTTTAGTTTCGCGATTATTGCCTCTACATCGTATTTCCCAATGCACTATGAGCACATTAACATGGTTACGCACATTCTTCATAGTCTTGCTGAAAACCGCATTCATTAATTTAAATAAGTTTTTCTTAGACTCATTCTTTGTTAAAGTTCTAAAATTTGTATTGAATTAGTATTCGCGAAGCCATGAAGATTGCGTGAATTGCAGTATACGATGACTTTGTAATGTGGAGATCGTGACGAGTACATTGCAGATTGTGTAATGTATGACGTAATGCTTTTTATCATACAATGTATGTCGCGAGAAGCTTCTCCTCTCGCTTGCCGGATGGTTTCTCACGCGTTGTACAAAACGGTAGATCAGAGTGCGCATCATGGAGATGTTGCGGATACTCCAAGTCAACCTCGAAAACGTAATCCATCGATGAATCTAAATATTCATAACGCGATATTCATAACGTCAAAATTGTCTAATTGACAATCATAACGTTCGACTCAGCGAAAATCAGCGTATGGCAATGGTTGATACATTGCCCAACCGTACAGATTGTTAACGTCAAAGTATATCAGGTACGTTTCGATAGATCGTATGTACGATATCGATTATTGTATGTACTTGTTGTTAACCTGCGCGTATGACCTATGTTTGAACATTGACTCAGACCGTCACATTCGATGAATAGATATTGTCAACGTCGGTAAGAAGTTCGAAATTGATGCGAGTATGTTTCAACGTAAAACTATATAAGTATATAAATAAGATAGTGTATAATAATATGCGGGATCGAGTCCATAACTGATAATGCAACTATTCCGAAAATTTTCAAATATATCGGCCAACAACAATACTGTTTTTAAATATAGATCACTGTATTCATCGAGTGTTTGGATAGAGAATTGCTGCCATATGTTCACAGTGTACGCGTAATCGCTCTCGGATACGGTATGATCTATCAGCAAGCTATAAAATAATTCGCGCGATGGTAATTCGATTTCCTTTAATGCAGTTAATGTACTCATACGGAAATATATCTTTATGTGAGAAGATCGAAATCTTCCGCGCTGAAATTAAAAAATTCTGACCGTGTAATTTTCAATTTATCTTTGTCGAGATACGCTAATTTTTCTAAACTGAGAAATTTAAATGAATCTATAAAACGTATTTTTGCACAATTTTCTTTTGATCATTTTTGGTGCTATTGGTAATATTGACATATTTTGTAAATGAAATGTATTATTCTTTAGTTATAGGAAATAGTTCTGTATATCTTTTATACGCAATATTCTTGATAATAAAATGTGCATCCCGATAAACGAAAAATTATGAGAATGCAATATGAATCTTTGTAATTCAAGTTACAATTTGAATGCGCGGGGCCTCTCTGTATCGTCCGGTCAAGTGGCAATAATCGCATACTTGCGTGTCATCCGGCGCGAACGGTTTTTCGTATACATGACAGTGGCGCTGTTAAATTTTTGCTAATCATCTCGCGTAAAATCTGCCATGGGCATACATTGGCCGAAAGTATAGACTCTACACTATGCGCTAAATTTTTAAGTTCCTCGGCGGATCATGCGACGCAATCGTTACCGCGACGAAACTGATACATACACAACGAATTATTGTACGAGCATAATATGCTAAGCATAATAAGTTAAATATCCTGATGTTGCTGATATGTATAGCTAGATGTTTCCATGTCCATTTTCATCTTCTCTAGGGTGCATTTTAGATCAGCGTAGATCAACAAGACGCGTTCTTTCAATGGTTGCTGAAACTTAATCACTTGTTGTTTTCATTGCGGGCAGCCGGATCGCGCAGTTGTTAAATTTTCCACTATAGCGTGGACCTCCAATTTCGTGCTTGTGTGAATAGTGCAGGCATCTGGAAAATAACACAAATTTTTATTATCATTTTTAAAAAATGTTGCTGAAAATATTTATAATTTTTTTTTTAAATATATACGAATCTATCACAAAAATATATTCTATTCTTTGTTGTAATTTACGAGATCTTACAAGACGGGACAGATCCTTGATTCATGCAAAATGCCCGTATTGTCATTACATGGATCCTGCACGTACAAGAGACGTACTTGCCCCTCTTTTGATCGGTGAATCATAAGAATTTCTGTATGGAAGAATTTCTTTTTGTCTTTTCTCGATAAGGTAAACATTGGAGATGTCGTTGAGACATTCAAATCTTTTAATTTGACTCAATGTTATTGGAAACTGGATGCCTGTGAGATTTAGCACTTAGAATAATGCGGATGTGATGACTCTCGCTCCGTACGCTTTTTAGCTGAGTGTAAAACGACTACTATCGACTATGCGGAACATGCGGAACATTGTTAAAAAAATTGCACATTGATTATCGCTCTCTTCATTTTAATTTCTTGTGGGAGTTCGATGTGGTATCCGCGTGCAACGGATTGAACTTGTTCACGTTCATGGTCAAATTCAGGACATCGCGACAGCATCCATCCTATCGCGCTCCTGAAATTCCACCAACGATGTCAAGATAGGCTCTATGAGCGCACAACTCGTACCACTCTTCTAAATTAGACGAACGGAAGAGTTCATAATTTTTATTAATACTTTTATTCGCGCGTTTAACACCTGATATGAATTCACCATTAAACGCGATGTTAATCTTAATATTATCGTTTCATCTCGTATAACATCTCACACGCGTTCCAGCACTATTTCTCTCGCATCTTCGAGGAATTGGCGAGGCTCGATGTGTCCAAAGTTTATCACGGCACCGGTCAATATACGGCTTTCGAATGTTGTATCGATTTCACGCTATCGGAGTCCCGCGCTATATCCACTTGCACAAAATGTTCACGTATTGAATCCTTCAAACAAGCCGCGCGATATGAGCAATCAGCAATGATTGTTTAATACCAATCGCAGGCATTTAACACGACTCTGTTCTTCTAGCGATTTGATGAAATTATCGCAATGGTGTTGCCCCACCTACGCAAGAAACTCTTCTCATATATTTAACTGAGCAGCTATGAGATCACGCTCCATTTGATCCATATTAAAATATATTGTTTTTCATAGTTACTAAAATATAATTTTTGCATAGTTGCATTAAACATTGTGCAAATAGGACATAGATTGCATGGTAATATTTGATACAGCAGATTCCTTACAATATATACCGTCAATATGTACGAGTATATATTGACTAATAACATGTTGGCGAATAGCGTGAAGATGTAAAAATAAATCATGCATTTTTATGATGCACGATGAGCAAAATTTATCACGATCTGAAGAATGGTTTGAAGTATATAAATAATAAAAGTATATGACACATCTTATTTGTTCCATCCAAAGTTGATTTCAGCACGCGTTATCGAATGAATTGTTACTTCAGCATGACTAATAATGTCACTGTCGCTTTCATAACATGAATCCGCGATACCATAATCTGATTCTGATTCTGATTCTGATTCTTCTTCATCAATTATAAATTCATCTTCTGAATCTTCTAAAATCAATTTCTAATTCTTCTTGAGCTTCATGTTCTGCATTTACTTTTACTACATTCCATCTTGAATAAAACGAAGAAAAAAATTTTGGAAAAATTGAAGATTCACGTATATATTTCCTCAAATCTTTCAGTTTCACTATTGACAGCATGTATACAGATCTCTCCATTTTTATATACTACTGAGGGCAGGAGTTGCATTTTTGTGAACATTCAATTCTTTTTCCATCGATCGAATTTTTTACTTTTGTATCTCTCTAGGTTTCATAATATGATCTAATGACTTCTACATCGATAAGATATATAAATTCCACATTTTTGACAAAAGGCTAGATGGAAATGGGATATTGATGGTACATTATTTTTATGAACAGATATACTTTATTGTTATTGATGTCGATCTTTTAGATAAAAAAAAGGTTCGATATCATTAAAATGCATTCTTAGTACATGTGTCATTGTGTATTAGGCTTAGTGACAGTTACATTAAAAATTAACTTGCATATTTCCAAAGTTAAGTAAAATTCTAGATTGGATGCCTGAAAAAATAGTGGAGGAGGAAATATGTGTACAAAGAACTCTAATGCATCAGTTTCTTAGCTTCCACTGCAGTCATCACACTTTAATTGAGAATTGTGAGTTTCTGCTATTCTGTGCAAAATGAGTACAAATAAACAAATATTGTTCGATGGTGCATTTACTTCATAGAGAACTTGGATTTTGAAATGTATTTACTCGCAATGATAAATAGTGTGCCAAACATGGGAGATGGTAGTTATGTGAAGATGTCAATGCGTGTAATTCAAATTATAATCGTGTAAATTCAAATCTTCATACGTCATGTATGATTCATGATTTTAGCGATGAAAGCTACATTGAATCTCTATCACATATAGACATAAGACTGAAGAATATATATTATTTCTGCGTTATAAAATATGATCTTCCTGTTAGTGATGTTTATATTGAAATATTCTCAGCTCACAAATACGAATTGGAAACTATTGATACTAAAATAATAATTTCCAATAATAAATTGGATATTTCGCTGGAAAATGTGAAATGGAGAGGATTTATTAAAGATACATAAACATATGATGATATTACTGATTCAGTTGACTGAATCTGCTTACTGAGTCTGCTCACTTCAAACACACTGATATCTATGAAATATGGAATTTTTGAATATTGGTTGAGAGATTCAGTATTTAAAAGAGAGAGAGAGAGAGAGAGAGAGAGAGAGAGAGAGAGAGATAGCCATGTTATTATATCAATTGCTCAGTGGACA
>NW_012130078.1:2514891-2517738 GCF_000143395.1 Atta cephalotes
AGAGAGAGAGAGAGAGATAGCCATGTTATTATATCAATTGCTCAGTGGACATCGGTGAAATATTCGTACAAAGTAGAGCAGATATTCATTACAGTCGTTACCGCTTTCCTCGAAAATGCAAGAAAGTATAAACTATTACATTCCGATTCAACAAAAAGTGCAAGTAAGTATTACAATTTTAAGTATTACTCTTTTAATTTTTTATGTATTTTCTCTCTACATCTCGCTTACTTACAGGGTGAGCCATCTAGCGTTTGGAATTTCAACTACCGGTTATTTTGAGTTTGAAAGGCGTAATAACATTTATGACGTATCAGAAATTTAGTTTTTTGTTTGATATTTACGAAATGGGTCGTTATACGCTTGAACAAAATTGGGAAATATTGAAAACTTACTTCCAAAGTGGTGAGTCTTCAACCCAAATTGTAAGAAATTTACGTGGAAAATTTGATAGAAAAGAAATGCTTTCAATGCAGTTTGTGAATCAATTTGTGAAGCGAATTCGGCAAACTGGATCCTTATTGAATAAAGCAACTCGTGCTCGTCTAGTAAGGTCAACTGAAAACATTGCTGCTGTTGCTAGAGTGTGCTTGAACAACCATCAACATCAACTCGCCATCGTTCTCAAAACTTGAACATTTCACGCACTTCTTTGAGAAGAATTTTGAATAAAGATCTCGGCCGTACAAAGTTCAATTAGTGCAAGAATTGAAGCCGCATGACTATCCGATGCGTTTTCGGTTCGCCCAATGGGCTGAACAACACTTGGTTGAGAGTTTTTACCGAAAAATCATCTTTTCTGACGAAGCTCATTTTCACCTCGGTAGCTATGTGAATGTGTAACAAGCAGAATTGTCGTATTTGGGGATTAGAGAATCCGCACGTCGTCATGGAGAAACCGATGCATCCACAACAACTGTTTAGTGTGGTTTTTGGTCCGGCGGCATCATTGGGCCATTTTTCTTCGAAAATGAGCAAGGAGTTGCCATCACTGTCAATGGCGAGCGCTACCGCGCCATGCTAAACGAATTCTTGTTTCCCAAATTTGAAGAAGAGGCATAGACGACATTTGGTTTCAATAGGACGGCGCACCTTGCCACACAGCCAACGCTACAATCAATCTTTTGCGCACTGCCTTCGAAAATCGCATAATCAACCGAAATACTGATGTCAATTGACCGCCTCGCAGCTGCGATTTGACTCCGCTGGACTATTTTTATGGAGAACCATCAAGGATGAGTGTTATGCTAATCAGCCAGAAATGATTCAAGAATTAAAACATGAAATCAAAGTTGCCATTGTCGATGAAATGCGCGCCCACACAGTGAAAAATGTACTTGAAAAATTGGATTGATAGAATGGAGTATTGTGCAGCCAGCCGTGGAAGTCATTTGAATGAAATTGTATTTCATGTTTAATGGCAATGTACTACCTTTCCAATAAAGCCATAAATTTTGAAAAATATTTATGCGTTTTTTTTTAGAGCCAAATTAAATTCCAAATTTTAAATGGCCCTGTATATCTCGTCTTTTTTATTACAGGACATTTCCTCGCTATATGCTTTATATCCAGGGTTGGGTAACTAGTTAAAATGTTAAAAGTTAAAAAAAAGTTAAAAAAAAGTTAATTACTTTTAACTTAACTTAGTTAATTTTAAATTAAATTTTAACTTAACTAAGTTATTTTTAAACATTAATTTTTAAATTTTTTTTTAAATTAAACAATTTTTTTTATCTCTTTTAAATATCTTAGAAAAATAATAAAATATAATAAAATTAAGAACGTATTCGTAATCTGTTCATATTTAAAGACCATCTTAAATAATTTCTTAAGATACTAATACAATCCTCTTTGGTTTATGCAGTTATGCCTTATGTCATAAGCCTTAGTCCTCATATATAATAGATGTTTTAAGCCTTAAGTCATAAGAAATTAACCAATTATAGTCAATTATTCTATAGTATATTCTTCTCGCATTCGATTGTAAATTTCAATTTCTTATGGTCAATTTCTCTTTGGCTTAAGACTTATTAAAAAGTAATCACTGATCTTCTATCTTCTCTATGTGCTGGCTGTTTTATTAAAGTTACATATATAGTTATATCATTATGTGTTATATACTTATATTATATCAGATATGAAATAAAAAATTAAAAATTTAATTTACTTAATAATCTATATTGTAGTTATTTAATCTCATTTTAAGAAAAATTACGACATTTTGATTTAAAAAATAATTTTTTCAAAATTAATTTTTTTTAACTTAAGTTAATTCAATATTGACTTAACTTATATTAAATTAATTTTTTATTCCTTCAACTTTTAACTTAACTTTATTAATTTTGTAAAACCATTAACTTTAACTTTATTCAGTTAAAAAAAACATTAACTTACTCAACTCTGCTTATATCTTAAGAAAAAGATACGCTTAACACTTACAAATATCTGGATATTGGAATAGCCGAGGGACCGTGTCCCACGTGGAAATCGCGATCGGCGACACTCGAAGTAAACACATCGTTTTGCCATATGCCACGTCGATAAATAGGTGAATGTTGCGATTGTGTCGAGATGCAGTCGAATACTCCATCGTCGTTAGTGATTCAAGATTTTGTGATTGAACTTGTCATACATAATGTAAAATGTGCACAATGTAAAAATTATCATTAAGTATTTGTATATGAAACTATACTTTTTACGCTTGAACTTGAACGATGCGTTGAACACGTGTATTTCGATTTATGTCATTGTATGTAGTAATAGTGTAAGCGATAAATTCAAATATTTCATGACTTATTTACATCAAAATTGCATTATGAAGGAATTATAGATGTACAACTTTGCTTC
>NW_012130078.1:2517758-2518398 GCF_000143395.1 Atta cephalotes
CTGTCAACATAACTCCATAGAAACATTAGTTGATTTGTGTCTGTATCATAAAGTTATTCTCGATTGAAAATGTCAGTTTACGAGCCAAATTCTCGTCATTTGCGGGAGGTTTTAATTTTTTGCTTCAATATGAAGAAATCTGCGGCTGAGGCTCATCGAATGCTCTCAAATACTTATAGTGAGGCCGCTATTAGTGAAAGAACGTGTCATGAATGGTTTCAACGCTTCAAGAACGGTGATTTTGATGTCGAAGACCGGCATAGCGGTGGAAAAGAGAAGGTTTTCGAAGATGCAGAATTGGAGGCATTACTTGAGCAAGACTCGTGTCAAAATCAAGAAGAATTGGCACGATCATTGGGAGTGACTCAACAAGCTATTTCAAAACGCCTCAAAGCCATGGGAATGATTCAGAAGCAAGGAAATTGGGTGTCGTACGAATTGAAGCCGAGAGATGTTGAACGGCATTTGTTTGCTTGTGAACAGCTGTTTGAAAAGCAAAGACGGAAGGGATTTCTGCATTGCATTGTGACCGGGGACGAAAAATGGGTTCATTACGATAATCCCAAGCGCAGAAAATCATGGGGAGTTCCCGGCCATGCTTCCATGTCGACGGCCAAACCGAATATTCACGGCTCCAAGG
>NW_012130078.1:2518418-2534607 GCF_000143395.1 Atta cephalotes
CCTACCCCACCCGCCGTATTCTCCAGACGTTGCTCCCTCTGACTATCACTTGTTTTGATCAAAGGCACACGGCCTGGCTGACCAGCACTTCCGGTCTTATGAAGAAGTAAAAAATTGGATCGATTCGTGGATAGCCTCAAAAGATGACCAGTTTTTTCGACGCGGGATTCATACGCTACCCGAAAGATGGGAGAAAGTAATGGCCAGCGATGGACAATACTTTGAATCATAAATGTATAACCAGTTTTTTACAATAAAGCCTCGAATTTCGAAAAAAAAACGGCGGAAGCAAAGTTGTACACCTAATATTTAAGATAATTGTACTTAAGAATTGGATTGAGATTGTACTTAAGGTTCCTGGACTACTCAGTCCAGAAATCTGCATTGACGATGGCGACACAGAATCAGATGACGGTCTGGCGAAACTGGTAGCCACACACTAAGCAGTCCATGTCCGTATGCTCGCCTGCAGCGCCGAGAATGAACGAGATAGCGGAACGAGATAATTCCTTCTCACACTAATCACTTGTTTCAAGCGAAAATGCTTTTTCAATAATTTCGGTCGCTCGGCGATTCTAGGTATCAATAAAGAGCGGGAAGGCATTCTAAAATATAAGTTTTAATAAATTGTAGTAATAGTGTACCCCTCCCATTAATCCAGAATAACATAAATCATGTCAAAAAACGCAACAGATATTTAATTGTTTATTTTTCATTGCGATTTTTCATGCGCGTTATAGTATACCTCTTCTTCATAATCTCGAGTAGCAAGAATAGTTTAGTGGAAGTAGAATTTTACCGGAAAATAATTATAAACCAGCATTTTTCTTCAAAATTTCGGAAGGCTATCAGAAAGAAATGCGTACGTTTGATACTTGAGATTTGTGAAGAAAATGCTAAAAAAAATCAAATAGTTGCAAAAGGCACGTTTTCACTTATAAAACGAAAAATATTGATTGTATGGAAAAAAATTCGATATAAAAAATGTAGGTATTCAAAATACCTACAAAATGAGCTATGGAACATTAAAATTGATCTATTAGTTATAGCAGAACAAAAAATTTAAAAGCACCGAAGAAAAGACTTTTTTCACTCACTCTGTTCATTGAGATTTAAACGCAAAACTTTGAAATTCTCGTAAAATATAGCCCTCATAATGACGAACAAATCTAGCCTTGACCAAGTCTAAAATGTTCATTAGTTTTTGCAAAAAGCCATTTGTTCACTAAAAACTGTCTGCGGAAAACTTAATTTCTTCATCTTTGAGCAGTTGCACAGCAATTTCCAGGGGTGATTTTTCTTCTTCAAAAAGAATTGCACTATCACGTACATTTAATAACAAAACGATTTTTTGCAGTTGCCTTATAAAGTGGATATCTTTTTAAAAGCGTATAAAAAAATGGAAATAATTTCGTTAATATCATATCAAATAGCCGTGTGAAGCATTTGAAATCTGATATTTTTCTACGAATTTAAAAAAAAATTATCCTTCGATTATTAGGAACCATAATAACAATTTTTTTTCAAAAAGTCACTATGACTCTAGTTTTAAGAATAAGAGTTCCGTCTGGTATTAATTTATCAAGGAAAAATTTAATTTGTTATTAAAAAAATCTCGAACTTAACCATAAAATTTTTAATTTCCAGAAAATTTTTTCTTTCTTGAATTTTTATGTTTAGTTTATTACTAAAAAATCACGTTTAAGTATGGAACGCATGTCTGATTAACAGATTTAAGTCACATTATGTTTCTTTATTTAATATGTTGTAAACAGTCCAATTGAATAATTAAATGCAATTATCAATATAAAATTGTTTTTGTGAATACTAATTTGTAGATGCAAATATGACACATATAAACAAATAATTAATAAATAATTTGTCAAATGTTAGTGTAATTGTTTAATATAGTTGCAAAATGTATTTTTCGTGTAACATTAATTTACTTTTATATTTGCGAAAATTAGTATTATATCTTCAAGTTAATATTTGACAAATTAGTATATTAATTATTAGGTAAGATTATTCGTCATTACGAGGGCATTTCAAGAGAATTTCAGTTTTAATCTCAATAAGCATAATAAGAGAGCGAGTGAAAAAAAGGATTTTTTCATCAAAAGATGTTTTTATTTTTTTTCTATTGAATTAATAGATCGATTTTAATGTTCCACGTCTCATTTTGTAGTTATTTCGAATACGTATATTTTTTTATACTGATTTTTTTTCACAATCAATATCTTTCGTTTTATAAATGAAAAATGTGCTTTTGCAACTATTCGATTTTTTTCGCATATTTTCTTCACAAGTCTCGAGTCTCGAACATACGCATTTTTTTTCTGATGGTCTTTCGAAATTTTCGTGAAAACAAATGCTGGTTCATAATCTTTTTCCAATAAAATTCTATTGAATTATTCTAATTACTTGAGTTTATGAAGGAGATGTACACTATATAACGCGCATATATATGAAAAATCGTAAATAATTAAATATCTCGTAAATTATTGCGTCTTAACATAATTTATATACTATTCTGAGGAGTACACTATTACTACAATTTATTAAAGCTTATATGTTATTTAGGACCCCTCCCTTATTATATGCTTAGGGCCGCAGAGAGGCCGAGATTGCTGAGAAGCATTTCGGTTTCATTTGAAACAAGCGATTAGTGTGAGAAGAAGTTCACTGTCTCGTTCACTCTCGGCGCACTGCAGGCGAGCACATGGATAGATCGTGTTTGTTTGTGTGTTACAACATCGCACCACGATAAATGGCCGAACTTATAGTGTGAAAAAGTAACATTTTGATGACGAAATTTATATTGCGTGTCATTTCGTTATTATTTGCTTAATTGTGAAAATGTAACTTGTCTCGAAAATGTAACTTATCAAAGTCGTAATTATCGATAAAAATTAAAGTTATCTTGGAATTTTATATGTAAAAGCATATATTTTACTCATTTCAACAGCTGTCGGATCATATGTTCTGCCCGAATATAGGCTCATTTTACGTGCCTTTTACGATTTATTGATCATCAAGGGAGGAAAGGACAGTTTTAATCGATTTTTATAAGTATTTTAAAGCGATCTTGTCATTTCGTTTCATGCAAATTGTCTTTATTTAAAAATTATGCAACATTAACGTGTCATTCCTCGCTTCCTTACAATTCCAACATGGCCGCCGCGACTAGTCAGGAGCCTTAAGAAATTGATATTGAATTTTCCTTGTGTTAACACACCTTAGGTTTCTCTTTTTATAAAAAGAAAACCTAAGATGCATTATGATGTATGTGTCAAACAAGGAAAGAAACTTTGTCTCTTAAGCGACACTCATAGAAAGAGACGGCGGAGATTTAGAGAGAGAGAGACGCTTGCAAACTGAGTACACTATGTTATCTCTTCCATCATAATTAAGAAAGACTGAACTGGTGTGTGTATATAGGTACTTGCGTGTGTGTATGATTTTTAACTATTGCTTCACCACTTATTGCATCGCTGTCTTACAAGAAAGGTTAGGCAACTCCAAAATTTAAAAAATTCTGAAACATTGTGTGCAAATAGAGTTTGTTTATAACACATAACTATTTTTTGTTTGTGGAATTGCTGTTAATATATATATAATATCTTTTCTTTTCCAAGTACGTTGCAACTGGCTGCTCTATCAAAAGCCAAAATTAAATAAACAATGTTTTATAAAAATAATAATTTTTTTATTCATACTTTATTTTTAATTGTCTGAAGTATTTTGTATATTACTTATGTATATTATAAAAATATTTGACTAATTTTAGGTTTGATATATTGTTATTATTACACACTGTTATTATTACTGTTGCTATTGTTGTTGTTGTTGTTGTTGTTGTTGTTGTTGTGTGTAGTTGTTATGTAAAAGCTCATATTTTAATAGTTGCTGTTAATACTGTATTGATGGATTGTATTTATCATTTACGCTATCTTGCGCAGCCAACGCGGTATGAGACGAATATCTATGGAATGCGAATGGCGTTTTTGTTCATATTTGAAAAATGGTTTTTTTCGGAACATAACTAATGTACATCATTGTTTTCAGCGTCAAATTTGATTTGCGTTGTATAAAAATTAGAAACATTTTTTAAATAGTGGGTGAGGTTATAAAATAAATAAATAAAAAAATTTTTTATTGTAGTTTAAAGTATTCTTAAAACCATTTAAATTTTGTTTCGGAAATTTTTTTGTATCTTTTATAATTGCGACGATACTCGCTTAAAAAAAAACTAATTTTTTTCAAAAGGTTATACCCCCTAAAACTGTAATTCTGCACAAATAAAAAATAGTGTTACGGATGAACTTTTACTTTTGTGTACTTTTCTCGCACACAAAGTTTCAGAATTTTTTGATTTTTTAAGTTGTCCTTGTGCTGATTTTTTGTTGCTGATAGGCGTAACAGCAGTTTTGCTGACGCCTAATTATTTGCAAGCTACTTTAGTCTATTGTATCATATTTTATGTTCATGTCTATTTCTCTGTTAATACGTAATCTTTTTCATAGAGCAATAAACTAAATTAAATTAAAAAAAAATTTTTGACAGATCAACATACTTTAATGCTTACATTGTTATAATATAACTTTTTATCTGTCATATTTCCTGTATACATTGCAATAATAATTTTATTCAAATATACAAATCTTACTCAAATATAAAATTATAATAATTCTTTTCTGTGTCGCACAAATGATCAATATGATTTTTTTTTAAAGGAATTGAAAATGTGCTTATGTGAACTTACTATAGTAGACGACACGTTGGAAGCTCTCGGAGCGCCAAAAGAATACCAAAGACTACGTAACTGGATAATTCGAATAATAATTGTATGGATTGTATACGTTTTTCATCAGTTAGCATGTATTAATTTTGTTATTTTCTTTGTTTTTAATAATGACATAAATTTCACCAAAATTTTTTTTTCGACGAGTATTATGTTTCTGAATGATTATCCGTCAAATATCATTATCTTAAATGCTTTGATTTCTGCAGCTATCCTTGGTTAGTATTATACATGTGTATATATTTACTTTGTAAGCTATTTTTATTGGCATTGTGCATTAAAATGTTTACAGTATGAAATACATAAAGACCTTTTAGTAACATATAAAAAATAGAACCCATCAATGACTATAATAATATATGTATGTTTTCCGTTTTGTCTGTACAAAACATGTATATGCAATACTTATTTTGAGTTTTAAAAATATACTAAACAACAATTATTTAAAAATAAATAATTACTCATTACTTTTTACCGTTAAATATTTATAAGAGATGAGCATCTTTAGAAAACGTTGAGAAGGAAGAAAATGTTGAGTAATCGAATAAACATATATAATTGAATAAACATATGATCGAATAAACATATGATCAAAATTTCTATCTGCAATGAACTTGTTATATAACGTTATGTATAACGTTATAAAAAAGTAACAGCAAAAGTAACGATAAAATTGTAACATAAAATAATGGTAAAAGAGTAACAAGAAAACTAATGGTAAAAGTAACTGCTATCCCTGGTTAAGGGAAAGCCGCGCCGCATGTCGATAAGTAGTTATAATACGATTGAATCAGACGCTATGCTTCCGCAACAGAACAGGCTTCCATATCCAAAGCATTTAGCGTCGAAGAACGTAAATGCGTTTCAAAAAATTCATATAAAAGGTCCGTATAAAAATTTCATCTTTGCTCGCTGTGTGCATGCAAATATTTGTGCCCCGAAGGCACAACTGTATAAAACTTGTTTCTACTGTGAAATTTTTTATCTCTTTCCAAATATCCCCGCGATTCGCCTTCGAATGCATTAACGTCTATGAAGGGATGAGCATGAGGTAACTTCACAATTTCAAATTGGAATATACAAAGTGACGTGATGTGATGTTTGGAATTCACTGTTATAGATTTTCAGCGATTTTTGCTTTGGTTAAGGAAATATTAGGTATAAAGTTTTTGCAAAAAGTGAATTGGAATTTACACTTTCATATAAAAATGAATGTTAAGGTAAACGTACTAGTGACCGGACGTATATTGTAAGTCCGGATATTAACAAATTTAATTAATTTATATTATTATTTAGGGATGCTCTGCATGTAATATGTTAAGAAGTACAGAATATCGGATATCGTCGTCAAATTCTTTTTATTTAATTATCCAAATCGGATAACGAATTTTCCGGATATTCTATAGGAAATCTACAGGAAAGAGACTTCGGGAAAGAAAAAAGAAAAATGGCATGATCCTTTAACCAAAGAGGGTTTAACAAAAGATCCTTTAAAGAGGTTTTACATTTAAAAATCGATTTTGAAAGCATTTTTTGAGAATTTTTTTAATAAATAAAAATTTAGCTATAGTTGAAACTATAGTTAAAAACTAATATAGGTCTAGAAAGTGCGTACAATATAAAAAAATATATTTTTTGTAATATTAATTTTTTACACAATAGTAATAAAATGGCGCTGAAATTAGTCTGCACCATGAATACGGTCAAATGATGATCAAAATAAAAATACAGGTCGTATTATTGGTCTGATAGCATAAATAAAGTTTTTTCTTATAATGAATAGACTTGTAATTCTTGCCCGAACCAAAATAATTAATATCATATGCATATTTTTAAAATGACAACAGTTTGATAAAATAATTCGAACCTTTCTCACATTTTTCCTTTTATTTGATCTTCAAAAAAATAGAAAAAATTACCGTAAATTATTAATTCTAGTATGGGCGACATATTCTCTGAATATAATCATAAAAGTAGAAGTCAGTCGAACTTTCAACTTTTTTGGAATTGTGATGATCATATTCGGAAACATGATTTCGGGGAAAAGGCAAAATAAGTTTCGAAATATTTTAGTATCGCTCCATTTTTCGTTAGAAAAGAAACGAAAGTGACGCTCAGAAGAGAATGAAACTCTGCTCTGTTGGATAGAAATATTTTAAAATGATTTTGAAAGGTTAAATATAAATAATGGCGAACGCTAGTTATAGCAATTGGTCGGTGCGCGCTATTTGAATCGATTAAGAGGCCCCAAACATCATATCATTTTATCTCGTATATCTTGAACAATTTTCGTTTCTTCTAAAAAACATTTTGTGAGATATTTTTGAGACTATAAGCTTTCAAAAAAAGTAAAAATAATTGATATTTTTTATCTCTAAAATGTAAAATCCCTCTTAATAAAACATTTGTTTAATATTTTAGCAATTGTTTAGCAATTTCGTTTAACATTTCTTAGCTTATTGACAAATTGTTATTTTCTATAAGGTGTATAGTTTTCTGGTGGCTTTCTTTTTCGTTATCTAAAAACGAATTATAGTTTAAAACGACTGAAACTGAATTACAAATTTTGGATAAAACTCATTTTGAAATTCTGCTTCTCATATATGTATAAAATATTATATTGAAACATAACAAGTAAATAATAAAATTCTAATTTAGTCTGATTTCTAATTATTTATTAATACGCAATTAGCGTTATGCTTATACATAATGCATATGTTATAATATCAATAAAAGATGACTAATTCTTTTTCAATTCAGATGCATTAGCTTCAGATTTCATCGAATCAATGAACGTTTACGTGTATTATATTCTGATTTGTTTGAAAATAATACAGAAGATCCATCAACACAAAACAGATCCATCTTTGTGCATTAGCGGATAACAGGAGCTAAGGATCACAGTCAATATATATGGATTATAATGTAATAATTATTTAATAGAATTATTATGTACACACGCATGTATATATGTGTAGAGAATATCTCAATCTATTTTTACATCAACATATTTACATTAACATAAAAGTATAAAAAAAATGTTTTCTCTGAAAATGCAACTGCTTCGAGAGAAGCCTAATGTGATCACATTATTTTTTTCTAGATAGAGATACGATGAGAGACGCAATGAAAAAGATGTTATGTTGATTTGCTTTTTTTTTAAAATGAAATTATGTGACATTTTACGAAATATGATTTCTCTATAATCATTCTGCATGTAAAAGTACGTGTATTAAGTTAGAAATATCAATAATTTAACTAATAATTAACTAAAAACTAATAATTTACGAGAAATAGGTACATTTCTCTGGCACATACCATATAATTGACATTAAATATCTCATAAACCATTAATTTTTTGATAATATTCTAATACTTTTATGAATAGAATAATAACATGAGTCAGGTATAAAAAAAACATATATTTGTTTGTTTAACAAAATTATTCATTGCCTACGTATTTTTTATAAAATGGAAGAGAGCCCATAAAGGCCGATTTCGACCTCCTTCAAATTTTGTCCAAACTCACGAAAATCTATATTTTGTGATCAGTTAGATTCAATTCGAGTGATTCCAGCTTAAACGGAGCGATGGAGTTGTTATATTTATTCGAAAATCAATATTTTAAATTTTAAATGTATTTTTATTCCTCATCTTTCAATTTATCTGTTTCGAATCAAAAAGCTACATCCATTTCATATTCTAGATAAGCATCACTGTGTGGTATTGAGATGTATTTTTCATATATCTATAGTATTGTAAATACCACAGAATAAATGCAATGTGCGCATAGCATCCTACAGTCTGTGCTCCCGTTTCGTATTGATAATACCAATCTTTAATAGGATCAAAACCATCCTTCTCATACCGAATCCAAAGTTGGTATTGCTTGGATGAAGTATGTCGAGATTGCAACTTAACCCTTAAAATGTCTGCTTCCTGTTTCTGCACGTAAAGCATGTAATCACTATCTTCCGCCATATGTTCTCGTCGCGCCGCTTACTTTATCTGGTAAATCTCAATCATTATTCTATGAAGATCTTGTCAAACATGGAAAGTCTCTAATGGATGTTGCCTATATTTTCTTCCAAATGATAGTCTTTCTGAACCATCTTTCATCTTCTACAATCTTTTGGAGATCATTTTTTAGACAAAGCGAGCATTCTTTGAACAATTATTTCATCATCTGATGATATTACTACTGAAGATGGTCGGTAAGCACAGTGCGGATACAATTTTTACGTAGTCTCCAATGTATGATATTTGAGTATTAGGAAAAACATTGGTCAGCATTTTCATGTTTTAAATCATTTACGGATAATTCAATGGATTTTGGTCACAAGTCTGGATTCATTCGCACTTATAGCATCATGTTCTCTTCCTGCTTAAAAATAAGGCATTTTCGGTATCAATTCATATTCTTCCAAGATTGTTATTGAATCACAGAATCCTCGATCTTCGACTATAACATTTTTTGGCCATAACCATTCTAAAAGTAGAGAACTTCTCTTTTTCATCATACTGTTCAATATATTGACATCATTATTTTTCTCAGCATTTTTGTCAGCAAAATAGAGACCAAAGACATCCAAAATATGTTCAGTAGTATTATCATCATAGGCTTAACTAGAGATCTGTTTTTGCATAGAACGTTTTTGGAAAAAATAGTTACTACTCTTTTCTATACATGTATGTTCCAAGTATACATGTTCTACTATATATATGTATATTCTGTTACAAGTATTGCCACGTCTTTATCTTCCGCAAATACAATAGAAGCTTTTAGTCATATCCCTAGTGTGTAAACATATGAAATCTTCTCTCGCTGTATAATTCAAACCAACATGATTGAGGACAAAATCTTCCATGAGTGCTTTTCTAACAGAATTTATTATTTTATCAATTGTACGTCTCTGTATCTCGAAAAGTGTTGACAGGATTGAATGAGACATTCCTATTCTCAATTTAATAAGGAATAAAGCAAGATAAGTGCGTGTATTTTTTATAGATGTTCTACAGATTTTTATCACTAACGTAAGTGGAAAAATTATTTATTGAAATCTTTTGCAGATATTTCGATGATAATCAACATCACTTAAGGCTCCAAGAGTGTCAAAATCCAATGATCGTTTCTTTGCTAATATTCTCGGAGATTATCTTGGTTCCACTTAAGATAGTTGTCGATATTTTTTTATTCGATTAGCATCATCATCTTTGAAAACATTATCATTCAAATACCTTTTGCAATATCGAGCAATTCCTTGAATTATTAATCCATTATTGATAAAGACCTGAAGCTTAGCCTGGAGAGGTATAACAATAAGTGATTGTACAGCTTTGCATATAATACAATATTTGTATAATCTGGCGTTTCTGCCAAAAGGAAGTGTTCTGAAAAGAACTGTTAGATGATAAAGTGTAAGAATATCTAAGAGGACAGGTAACTCTGAAAAGAACTTGAACAACAGACATTAGAATAATAATAAGTAGAACGAACGTTTGTGCACGGGGCGCGTGCAAATGTCGAGTGCTTGTTGAAGTGAGATAGCAATTGGCTAGCGTATCTATGACACCTACTCAATGAAAACAAAGTTCGTCTCATGATCGTGCTTCAATGTCTGCAGGTCATAATAATAAGATAAAAATAAATACATTGCTGGAAAAATTCATAAAAAAAAGAGATTCGATAATTCGAGATTTGAGAATTGTAATCTCAAATGACATTATGAACGATAAACTCATAAATAAATGAACTTCTGGACAACTATATGATTTTTTTTTAAAAAGAAATGTATATTGCAAAATATGTATAAATATACACAAATAGTGTTTTTGTTTCAAGCACGCGAAAAGTTTCGAAGAGATTTTCTTTATTATTTCTTAGTTCAATATGCTCCAAAGTTACGTCGTAATAACATTTGCTTCATATAAAAACTGTACAATGTGTACTTATGAAATAGTAGTTTACAAATAAATAGTTTGCACGAAGAAACAATGTAGATTTCTTAAAATTCAACTTAGACGTCCAATTAGAACGTTATTGTTATATGAAAATTTACATACATATGCGTGGGATATTGATGTACTAATATGTAATGATGTATCAATGACATGTAAATCGTCTGCGTGTAAGTGCTATTTACAATATGAATATTTACAATATGAATATGCGTCTTTACGATCTCTTTAAAACTATAAAGTGGAAAAAAATTTAAATTTGAATAAGTTATAATCGATTAAATGTAGAGGCAGAGAATTAAGACTGTTTTATACATATTTTTCAAAATGAAAATGAAATTGTGAAAAAAATTACAGATTATTCTAAATCACGTTTAAAAATAATGCGACAAAGGTGACGATTTATTGGTTTATTCTGAATAATAAGTTTTAATAAATAATAGTATTTCTTTAATCTGTGTTCTAATAAAAGTATACGGAAATGCATTGTATATTATAGAATAAATGATAAATATCTCAATTTTTTAATATAAGTACATTATATTCAGGATTATATATGTAGAATTATATTGCGATGCATGAACTAATCCAGTAAATGCATGAACTTGTCCAGTAAATAAACAAAATATTTATTTGTTCTATATCTTTGTAAGTAATCACTTGAATCGCAATGAAATTTTGCATAAATTATTTTATGTGAATATTTAAAGTACTTATAAAAGAAAAATGTAAATTTTTTTATCATTAAAAAAATTTTAACATTTATTTGAAATGTAAATATTAAACATACGTCCAAATTCAATTTTCTTTGTAGGGACTGTATATCTAATTTATCCTTAAATTGTCAATTTAATATTTTTTAGGTGTTGTACCTAAAAGAGGAACAATGTAACAAATAATATATTCAAAAAGTATTTAAAAAAGTATATCGCGCTCGAAATCGTTTCTTTTATCTGAAATATATTTTTCCATAGCATTTCGAGATAATTTAATGCAACAGTTAAAATGAGATATTCTATTGTATATACGTAATGTACAAGAATAATTAATTTCAATTATGTGAAATAATCATACATTGTGAACCTCAAGTAATAACACTATAGCTTATAAGTTTATATCGAATTCTACGTTAAAAATATATTTTGCTTAGTACTTTTCGTATGTCTCTCGATTTGATTAATTACAACAATTATAATTTATTTACAGGCATGTTCATTTACAACTGTGCCTTATATCACGTAAACTAAACGTACTATTCAAAGTACAAATGTTAATACAAATGATATGGTACTTTTCTGAAGCTATATCGCTCTGTCTATCACTGTATCAGTTATTTGGAAATCATCAGGGAGAATGGACATTTTATTCTACCGTGATGCAATTATATGTATATTTTGATTTCGTTTTGAGTAGCATTTTATTTCTCATATTAAATTACATATGTTAAACTATTTATATTAAGGTATAGTTTCAGTAGATCAAAGCATTAATAATTATTTATAATTAGAATAATAAGCACAAGCAGTAATGAAATTGTACATGTCAAAGTTTTATTTAAAATGACAAAATCTTATTCATTGAATAAGTTTTCAGTTTTACTACAAACTTTCGTTTAATGTTAATATAATTTTCGTTTAATGTTAATATAATTTTCAGATAAATGAGACAGTAGCAATTCTTCACAAATTGTCCAATTATAATCTCGAGGATTTACGTAAACAGGTAAATAATTACAAAATTTTATATAAGATTTTAATTGTCTTATGCGTAATTTTATTAGCTCTCAAAATTCGGACATCTCCCTAAATTTCATGAAATTATTATGTACAAAATTAGGACATTATATTAGGTGTACAACTTTGCTTCCGCCGTTTTCCTATAGATGGTAAGTGGTGGTCGAAATAAATAGAGCATAGACGTCATACAATAAACATGGGCATCTGTCAACATAACTCCATAGAAACATTAGTCGATTTGTGTCTGCATCATAAAGTCTCGATTGAAAATGTCAGTTTACGAGCCAAATTCTCGTCATTTGCGGGAGGTTTTAATTTTTTGCTTCAATATAAAGAAATCTGCGGCTGAGGTTCATCGAATGCTCTCAAATACTTATGGTGAGGCCGCTATTAGTGAAAGAACGTGTCGTGAATGGTTTCAACGCTTCAAGAACGGTGATTTTGACGTCGAAGACCGGCATAGCGGTGGAAGAGAGAAGGTTTTCGAAGCTGCAGAATTGGAGGCATTACTTGAGTAAGACTCGTGTCAAAATCAAGAAGAATTGGCACGATCATTGGGAGTGACTCAACAAGCCATTTCAAAACGCCTCAAAGCCATGGAATGATTCAGAAGCAAGGAAATTGGGTGCCGTACGAATTGAAGCCGAGAGATTGAACGGCGTTTGTTTGCTTGTGAACAGCTGCTTAAAAGGCAAAGACGGAAAGGATTTCTGCATCGCATTGTGACTGGGGACGAAAAATGGGTTCATTACGATAATCCCAAGTGCAGAAAATCATGGGGAGTTCCCGGCCATGCTTCCACGTCGACGGCCAAACCGAATATTCACGGCTCCAAGGTCATGCTCTGTATTTGGTGGGACCAGCTCGGCGTAGTGTATTATGAACTGTTAAAACCGACTGAAACAATCATAGGCGATCGGTATCGAACGCAATTGAGCCGAGCATTGAAAGACAAACGGCCGCAATACAATGAGAGACACGATAAAGTGATTTTGCAGCATGACAATGCTCGACCCCATGTTGCGAAAGTAGTCAAGACATACTTGGAAACGTTGAAATGGGAAGTCCTACCCCACCCGCCGTATTCTCCAGATGTTGCTCCCTCTGACTATCACTTGTTTCGATCAATGGCACACGGCCTGGCTGACCAGCACTTCCGATCTTATGAAGAAGTAAAAAATTGGATCGATTCGTGGATAGCCTCAAAAGATGACTAGTTTTTTCGACGCGGGATTCGTACGCTATCCGAAAGATGGGAGAAAGTAGTGGCCAGCGATGGACAATATTTTGAATCATAAATGTATAACCAGTTTTTTACAATAAAACCTCGAATTTCGGAAAAAAAAACGACGGAAGCAAAGTTGTATACCTAATACAACAATTGTGTTATTCCTTTACATATTTTAAAATACTTGTATATACATTCTAATGCCACAGGCAAAGATAAGCCAGAAAAAGTTTTAAAAATTATTTTTTATTTTATATATAACAAAAGTGAGTTTTTGAAAGTTATTTCATATTAATATACTATTAATATACTGCTATTATATAATCATACTCATATAATCGTACTCAATTCTACTATCATACCATCTATATTCTACTATCACGCTAATAAATATTCTGCAAAATATGTTCAATTTTGGCATATAGAATTGATAAAATATTTTGTAATTGATATTAATATGTACAAATATCCCAAAAATACATATAAAAGAATACAATATTATATTAAATTCATAGTCTTGTATTAAATCCATTTTGAGTTATTTATTTTTTCATAATTTCTGTATGTCGATCTTGCTTCTACTCAATATGTCGTTACTTAATCTAAAACATTTTAATTAAATAACTTTTGAAAATGTGTATTAAAATTGACTCAAGTTTAATTTATTATTTATTAAGTTTATACATTAATATGCTTTACTTTGAAACTAAAAAATCGATTGATTTTAATACATATTGAAGTTAAAAATAACAAAATGTCATTGAATGTAAAGAATAGGATTGCTCTTTGACATCTGTGACAAAGTAATATAATTAATGTTTTATAATAATAAAATCTTTATAATAATAAAATTTTAAATTTACTCATCCGTTTGATGAAAATTTATGCAAGTCCGAACTGCCAAGAATGTATATATTTATATATAAATATATATATAAATATATTTATATATAAATATATATTTAACTTATTTAACAGTATATATTTAACTTATTTAATTATTTATTTCAATTAGATTTTGCAGTTTATGTTGCAAATAAAACAGAGAGATAAAATTTAGCTTGGGATATTTCTGCTTGGATATAATTTCATCTGCGAGGTATGTCCTATTTTAAATAAATGTATAAAAATATATAATAAAATATACACATATATATTCTATAGAGTGTTTGGAAATTAGTGAGTCTTTCGCACAAGGACAGAATGGACTAAACTGAAAGAAAAGTCCTCTACCATTTTACAATTGTCGCAATGATTAATGAGTTATTAACTTATGAAAATAGCCTACTCTACGTGCTCATGAAATATTTGGTGATTATTTTGAAACTCCCTGTATATACATATATATATATAGGGTGTCATGAATATATATATATATATATATATATATATCTGCCCACAAGAAGGTAGATGGAATCGAAATAAATATAAAAATCTTTCGTAATAATAATTGAGATATTAAGATTTATTTGCAATTGTACTAATGAGCGCACCAATAGAAACGCTCCGGCCGCTCGAGGTATAGTCTGGACCACTTTTTCAAACATAAACTGTGCCAACAACGCACAGGCCTATGTTTGAAAAAATAGGCCAGACTATACATATATATATATAGGCTTCCCCTCTTACCTCCTCGTAAGTCTATGACAAGCAAAAATAAACTTTTTCAAGAAAAAGAAGAAAAAATGGAATTTCATTCTTATATCACGCAGCGCTTGATTTTTGTTAGATTTCTTTTGACGTAAGAAAGAAAAATCGTGAACACTGAACATAACTCTCGTTACTAAAATTTTTTTCTTGACTCTCGTTATATAACTAAGATTAATTTTTTCAGAGATATGAAATAATGTATTTATTAAAGTTATATAGCATCACGGGAAGTATAGGTATGTATAATATACTACTAATAGTTTTTCTATGGATGGATGCAATTTTCAAGGTCACCTGTACTTTTTTAAATGGAATTATATAATTTTTTTTACACAATATGATTCCTCTAATTGGTGTACATATAAAAGTATTAAGGTAATATATAAAAAAAACAATAGTTTACAAGATTAATACTTTATTATTTGGCTAATACTTTATTATGTATGATATAAAATATTTAATAACTCATAAGCTATTAATTTTTTTATAATCGTATAATTGTACCTTAATACTTTTATGGATAGAATAATGAGATAAATAATGAGATCTATTGGTGGAAAGAAAACACATAGCTTTAAAAAAAAATATGTATGCAAAAAGGATAACTTAAATAAGCAGTTATGTATTTTCTTTCTATCAATTGATTTATCTCATTATTTTGTTCATAAAAGTGTTCATAAAAGTGCTCATAAAGATAACAAAAAAATTAATAATTTACGAATTATTTAATATTTTTTTTTTATGTCAGTGTATGCCAGAATACAAAATATTTCGTAAACTATTGGCTTTTGATATGTCACTATCTTATATATATAT
>NW_012130078.1:2535504-2555363 GCF_000143395.1 Atta cephalotes
TAATATATATATATATATATATATATATATATATATATATATATATATATAAAATAAAAACGTACCTAAGATCTTCTTTACAATTAATTCTTTTGAATTGCCTTTTTTGCTGTTAACGCCGGCTATATCTAGCATCCACGAAGTGATTCATATAAACGAAACGCTGTCCATTTGCAAAGTAATTTAGTGTTTCTTATAATAAGAGTTACGCCAAATCATCCTGTACAGGCTATATATTAAGCATTGATAATACTGATTTTTGTCAAATGATATATATTTAAACCTAATTAGTAGTGGTAGTATATTAATACTTATAGTGCCATTGGTATGAAGAGGGGATAATTAAAATACGGTTTACAAAAAATTTATAATTATCTTATTTCAAGGAATAGTTCCTTTTTTTCAAAGTGGCGTTGTTCAGGCGGTTTAGTTGCAAAATATAATTTTAAATGTCAAAAATTGTCCATGTAGTATTAGGTGTACAACTTTGCTTCCGCCGTTTTTTTCCGAAATTCGAGGCTTTATTGTAAAAAACTGGTTATACATTTATGATTCAAAGTATTGTCCATCGCTGGCCACTACTTTCTCCCATCTTTCGGGTAGCGTATGAATCCCGCGTCGAAAAAACTGGTCATCTTTTGAGGCTATCTACGAATCGATCCAATTTTTTACTTCTTCATAAGACCGGAAGTGCTGGTCAGCCAGGCCGTGTGCCATTGATCGAAACAAGTGATAGTCAGAGGGAACAACGTCTGGAGAATACGGCGGGTGGGGTAGGACTTCCCATTTGAACGTTTCCAAGTATGTCTTGACCACTTTCGCAACATGGGGTCGAACATTCTCATGCTGCAAAATCACTTTATCGTGTCTCTCGTTGTATTGCGGCCGTTTGTTTTTCAATGCTCGGCTCAAACGCATCAATTGCGTTCGATACCGATCGCCTGTGATTGTTTCAGTCGGTTTTAACAGTTCATAATACACTACGTCGAGCTGGTCTCACCAAATACAGAGCATGACCTTGGAGCCGTGAATATTCGGTTTGGCCGTCGACGTGGAAGCATGACCGGGAACTCCCCATGATTTTCTGCACTTGGGATTATCGTAATGAACCCATTTTTCGTCCCCAGTCACAATGCGATGCAGAAATCCTTTGCCTTTTAAGCAGCTGTTCACAAGCAAACAAACGTCGTTCAACATCTCTCGGCTTCAATTCGTACGGCACCCAATTTCCTTGCTTCTGAATCATTCCCATAGCTTTGAGGCGTTTTAAAATGGCTTGTTTAATCACAATGATCGTGCCAATTCTTCTTGATTTTGACACGAATCTTGCTCAAGTAATGCCTCCAATTCTGCATCTTCGAAAACCTTCTCTCTTCCACCGCTATGCCGGTTTTCGATGTCAAAATCACCGTTCTTGAAGAGTTGAAACCACTCACGACACGTTCTTTCACTAATAGCGGCCTCCATAAGTATTTGAGAGCATTCGATGAGCCTCAGCCGTAGATTTCTTGATATTGAAGCAAAAAATTAAAACTTCCCGCAAATGACGAGAATTTGGCTCGTAAACTGACATTTTCAATCGAGAATAATTTATGATGCAGACACAAATCGACTAATGTTTCTATGGAGTTATGTTGACAGATGCCCAATTTTATTGTATGACGTCTGTGATCTATTTATTTCGACCACCACTTGCCGCTAAAGCCATCTATAGGAAAACGGCGGAAGCAAAGTTGTATACCTAATATATATTTAATAACTATATTTAACATATATAGTATAAAAAGTATATTTAAATTGTTAGAAAATCTCGCGTCTGAATCGTTATGTGTAATGAGATATAAAAAATAATCTTCTAAATCACGTATCAGAATCGTGACATATTTGTCAAAGAAAAGATAAATTTCTTGGCATAGATGATAGGAATAACTGAATATCTTATTTACTTGTTATTTATGTAATAATTTTTAAACGTACTTAATACTGGAATAATTTCTAAATATTTAAATACAATAAATTTATATTTTGTATCGTTTACTCATTATATTTATTACAATAATGATATTCGATGAAAAAATATTTTAAACATAATGACTTCTTGCACCATGAACTTACTACAGCTATATTATTGCAACCTTCGATATCACATGTTGTTGAACTTTTATCGAAACTAAATTCTACTGGATTTTCAAATTCTTCGGTCTTTCTTTTGTATAACCACTTTTAAATCATAAATATTTAAATAAGTTGTGATATAGCGGAGATGACAATTGCTTATGTATCACAGATTATTTTATTTGGGAGTACAAGTAAGTTTCCGCCATTTTTTATCAAAAATTAAGCATTTATTGTGAAAGAACAATATAATGTTTTATTCAAAGTAATGGCCATCGACTACTTTTTTCCATCTTTCTGGTAATATGTGGATACCGCGTCGGAAGAACGCTTCATTTTTTGAGGCTATCCAATCATCAATACAATTTATGATATCTTCATATGATGTGAAGTGCTGCTCAGACAGGCCATGCGTCATTGATCAGAACAAGTGGTAGTCGGAAGGAGCAATGTCTGAAGAATACGGCGGGTGGGATAGAACTTCCCATTTGAGTGTTTCTAAGTAGGTTTTGACTGGCACCGCAACATGTGGTCGAGCATTATCATGCAGGAAAATAATTTTGTCATGCCTGGAGTAGTAGTGGATTTCTCCTTGAGTGCTCGGCTCAATCTCATTAATTGTGTTCGGTAGAGAACAATGGTCTCATTCGGTTTGAGCAACTCATAATACACGACACCAAGCCCACCAAATACACAACATGAGTTTTTTTCCATGAATATTCGGCTTGGCTGTCGATGTTGAAGCATGACCAGGTGGACCACATGATTTCTTCTTCTTTGGGTTATCGTAGTGGATCCATTTTTCATCACTAGTGACTATATAATGCAAAAGACCCTTTCATTTATACCTGGCAAGCAGCATTTCACATGTGAAAAATCGGTGTTCAACGTCGGCTTTTCAACTCGGCTTCAGTTCATATGGAACCCAATTCCCTTGCTTTTGAATTATTCCCAATGATTTCAAACGATATGAAATTGTTTGTTGAGTCATACCTAATGTAAGTGCAAGTTTTTTTTGCGTTTGGCACGAATCTTCATCCAATAATGCTTCCAATTCCGTGTCTTCGTACACTTTCGGTCTTCCGCTACGTTCTTTGTCTTCGACGTCAAATTCACTGTTCTTAAATTTTTGAAACCACTCACGACAACTTCTCTCACTTAAGGCAGCATCACCATATGCTTCTACTAGCAATCTATGAGCCTCAGCTGCAGATTTCTTCAAATTAAAGAAGTAAATCAAAAGTTCCTGCAAATGACGCTTATTCGGCTCAAAACTCGACATTTTCGTACAAAAAGAAATATATGATGCTGATACAAAATCGCTAATATTTCAAGGTTATGGTGTTGCCGGATGTCCAATCTTACGATATATCATTTACATCAAATAATTTTAACTATAATTTATTAGTGGCGCCGTCTTTAGCGGAAACTTATTTGTACTCCCTTAAATTATTTTTTTCATGTAAATTTATATTACTTTCCAATAGTAAAGCAATATGTAAGCGAAATTTTTCCAAATTCTAAATCCATGTAATGGTTGTATTTTTCTGTAGTGTCTTTTAATGTAATAGTAGTTAATGTAATGTAATATGTTTTCCTGCAGGTGTTAAATATTGAACTGAAATAATATTGGGACAATATCCGGTCAATAAATCGATAAGAAAAACAATTTATTAAAATCAATGTTTGGAAAATAAATTATTTCTAACCACATTTTAAAATGATCTGTAAGAAATATAAATGTTAAATTAATAACTATTTTACAATACGACTGTTATGAGATTCTTAAATAAAATATAAAATATATAATATTATATATATCATAGAAATGACACAGAGATCATAATTTCATGTTAGAGTGCGGTTGGACAGGACAAGTAATTCGAACACATTTAATTCAAGATACACATTTATTAAATAGCAGGTAACACATAACAGACGTAAGTCTGTATCACATAGATGAATACTCTAACTCTAGGTTAACATATAAAAGAAAATTCTTGGCAATGTTTGATAATAACGTGTTATGGATAGTTGAGTCGAACAACGATAAAAAGGCACGATAAAAGAAGAACAGCAAGGTAAAGTTGTATACGCTACAGTGAAAGTGAAGAATCTAAAGATTATCGATAAATGGCTGACTATCGACGATCAATCAATAGATTATGAATAGCAGAAATTGAATCCCCAACACTCTCCCTCAAGTTCAACGCTCTGTGTCGGAATATTGCAGTCCATGACGTTTTTGGTAGCCCTTGATGAGAACGTCTGGCAGCATTTGCTCCGTAAGTAAGTAATCTGTCTTATGAGTTTTTGCAGTTGTTTTCTCCTGAATGTAATAGTAATAGATGTCAATGTGTTTCGATCTAGACTGTGATAGATTGTGCGCTAGTTGCTTGGCTCCTTGATTATCATTGAAAAGGATAATCTTAGCCAACGTGTTGAGGCCCAGTTCAGCTAAGAAACGAACGAGATATATGACTTTCTTGACCGCGTGCGTGAGTCCTGTGTACTCCGCCTCTGTAGAAGAAACAGCAACAGTTCTTTGCTTTCTTGATTCCTAAGAAATGGCTGCTCCTGCAAAAATAAAAGCCATACCCGTGTAAGAATGTTTATCAATAGGACAATTGTTCCAATTGGCATCCACATAGCCGACAAGATCCTTTTGAGTGTATTTGAAGGATAGGGCGAAATCCGTAATGCCCTTTAAATATTTGAGCGCATATGTTTGGTGGCCGTCCAATGTTTCTTCTTGTTATTGCAATTGAATTGGCTTAACACGCTCACGACGTGAGCAATGTCAGGACTAGTACTAACTGCCAGATACAATAGACTGCCCATGAGTTCTCGATATGGAATAGTATTTTCCAAGTCTTCAGCATTTTTAGCATTTGATACTAACCATAGCAGTGTTAGTAGGCTTGCAAACAGTTATTCCGAATTTCCATAACAGATCTCTAATGTATCCTACTTGGGAGAAACTGAATCTTTTTCCTTGGTGATCTCTATTCCTAGACAGACTACTCCTAGACAGTATTTTGTCTCCCCAAGATCTCTAAGAGTGAATTTATTTTTCAATGCCTAATATCTCTTACTTTTGCATAATTTCTAGAGGTGATTAAAATATCGACATGAACGAGAATAAAAACTGTTCTGTCCCTGTCTGTGATACAAGGATTAGTATTTTTTAAGAGATTAAGTCTAATATTTTTAAGTGCGTTCCATAACTTTAGATACCATCGACGTCCGGACTGACGCAATATTCCATATATTGCCTTTCGTAGAAGATAAACTTAGCGTCCTTGATGAAACTGTGATAACATAGTTTTGGCTTTATTTCGTAATTTTTTTGTGGATTCGAGTTGTATCATTCTTGTAAGCATTTCTTCTAGAGTTCAAGTGCTTCCATGTATATTATGGTATTCATGTCCCCGTAGATATGTCGAGATAATATCGAGCTGCGATATTGTCATTCCCAGTTCAGCTGACAGGGCGACCCCAGTCTCAATGAATCCAGTCACGGGTATCGAAAGTATCTTCAAAATCGACTGCAGGACGTTGAGAAAAGCCTTTTACAATAAGCTTTCCTAGTCGTTTCTATATAGCATCCCGTAATGATACCGGAGAATGAAATCTCTCCTGCAAGGAAGGCATACATAGAGTCATGCCACCCCATTTCTTCTAAGGACGTTTCCACAATTATGAGCTAGTTGCTACTGTTCCTTAGATAGATATTCCTTTCTTGGAAGGTTTGATTTATTAGTGCTGATTTATTGCTCCTCTAGAGCATCCGGAATCTTGTCTGGAGAATATGATGTCTCCCGCCTTATCTCCTTCGTGATTGGTAAATGTTCTCTCGATGATCTGTTGACATTATCAATTGGCACGGAGGGAGGGTAATGATTTGGTCTAATTAATGTTTCCTTTGATTCCTGTGGAATTTTGAGATAGTCATTTCTTGTTTTCTTGATGATGGTACCTTCGGATAATTCCTTTGTGCTGAATTCGTTAAGGAATTTGATGTTCCTGGACGTGGATTCTTTGGTCACTTGGAAGCCATACTCGATACGCTTTCGATATTTCGGAGCATCCGATGAAGATATCCTTTAAGTTTCGTGCTTCAAATTTTCCCTTGTTGGGGGACTTGTTCAAAATAAATGTTTTGCATTCGAAAATCCTTAAGTAGTGTATTTGGACGTTTTTCGAAGGGAGTTCCGAAGTCCAAATTCTTGGTGATTCAATTTCTAATATATATTCTAATATAGTTCGCTTTGTAATGGCTTCTGCTAAAAAAAAAGGTGGCAACTCAGATTGGATCATCATGCATCTTGCTGTTTCAATCAGGTTTTTGCGCTCGGCAACGCCATTCTACTTAGATGTGTGAGTTATCATCAGACGACGACGAATTCCATAGTCTTTGAACAATTTATCTCGGAGTTGCAGTATTTCTTACCGTTATCGGTTTAGACGGCTTTAATCTTTCGTCCAGTTTGATTTTCGGCCATCTTGTTAAATTCTTGAAATTTTTCACTTCGTTTTTATTTCGCATAAAATACTATTCGGTATCCCTATGATCCACGATGTCTAGTCATATCGCCTAATTGCATCGATGAACCCACGAGATGTCGATTGCTCAATTATGCGTCACGCGTAATCGATCGAAAAATATCAGATCATCTCGGCTGCTCTAACTGTCGAGTCGACAGCACGCGTCTCGTCTCGCGAAAAGGTTATCGCCGCGCTACCGCTAAGATCCTTCTGTATCCGCTATGAAACACGTTCTCCCGCGTTCGAGGCTTATTTAATAAAATTTGGAAAGCAGAGAAGATTTCATTTTTCTCGACCGAGTGCCCTCGAAGTAGTAATTCCGCGGGAAACGCTCGGACGGTAATCGCCTGGCCACGCCATTACGATCTCTTCATGTGCTCAGCGAAATCGCCAACATTCCTTTGGTCTTTTGAGCCGGATACTGTCAAGTATTTGGCTGTATTTGGCTTCGGTGAAATGGCGAGCAGCAATTTGACAGTCAATTAAGGATACCACATCGAGACAAGAAAGGCATCGCAGTAGCAACGATCAGTGCAAGCGTCGCATCAGCGGCAGCACACAATTCATAAAGCAGTCGCAAGGCCCGCATCTAAGCATCAGAAATGCAGCCCGGCTCATATTACGTCGTATCCTGACGAAGAATCAACATTTTACGAGCGGAATCCTGCCGACAGCGGAAAACAAGGCCCAATCCAGACGACGTGCAAGGGAAGTCATCCCTCAACGGCGCACCATCTGCGAGAGGAACATTTCCGTCTAACAACGTTCGACTGGAAGGCATCTAGCATCTATTGCATCCTCTCCTAGGATTAATTGCGTGCGTAATAAAATAAGGAAGACCATTGTTTCCGTTGCTAACCAAGTTTTCTCCCCCGCGTCCGTTGCGTGTATGCGTACGCATTTACATTCAAGATAGTCGACCAACTAGAAGCGCCGATACTTAAGCGATAGCGCGCGACCATAAAGACATGTACGCGTATCAGAACTTATGTAGAGTCAATCGCCGCCATTAGCCCGTCAATAGTGGCTCAACTCGAAGAACGGAAAGCGAAACTCGAGCAATATTGAGCGGAATATAACGATGTGCATCTAGAATTGCGTCTAGAAGTGCATCTAGAATCATTAGATGAGTCCGAAAGCTGCGATCGAGACGGCTTCGAGGAAGTGTTCTATGCGTTATCCGGTAGAATCCGCTCATTTCCTCTTCGCCGACATTGCGAGCGTCCATCTTTTCTCTGTTCTCCTCAAGTGTTCGCGAATTAGATAATAGTATGCACATTCGGTTGCCTAAGCTAAATTTGCCGACATTTTCCAGCAAGTACGATGAATGGTTCCCGTTTTTCGATATATTCAACTCGGTTATCCATTCCAACGCCTCGCTCTCAAATACGCAAAGATTTCAGTATCTACGAGCGTCACTCACCGGCGATGCAAGCGCTGTAGTCAGTTCATTGGAATTGTCGGACGCTAGTTACGATGTCGCATGGTCAATTCTCAGGGAGCGATATGACAACAAGCGTGTGATTGTTCAAATTCACGTCAGTGCTATATTCGATTTGCCGACTATGACAAGGAAAAATGCAGTCAAGCTCAGATGATTCTCTGATACCGCCACAAAATATTTGCATGCCCTTCAGGCATTGAAGCGTCTCACGCTGCATTGGGATGATCTTCTCGTTCATCTTCTAAAAATCTCTCAAAACTTGACTTACTCACGTTACGTGAGTGACGAACCTCGTTAGTGGGCAACGAGCTGCCATCGCTTAAGCAGCTGTTAGATATTATCGCTCATCGATATCAGGTGCTCGAGCCTATCACAAGGGCTGGCTCTATTTCCGCAAGGAAGATCGAGGCAAAATCGCAGCCAAATGCTAAACGTGTCACCGTTAAACTTAAATGCAGCTTCTGTCAAGGAGAACACCTCATTTATTATTGCAAAAATTTCGTGGCACTTCCAGTATCACAAAGAGTCGCAGAAATTCGCAGTCGCAAACTCTGCGTCTCTTGCTTGCGCTCCTCTTCTCATGCATCAAGCAAATGCACTTCCGGTTAATGCCAGGCAAGACACAATATGCTGTTTCATATGTCCTCAGCCGCGGACCCATTGACTTAACAATACCGATAAGGAAGTTGCACCTAATGCAATTCTTCTTCCCTCCTTTCTAGCGAATTATGCCTCAGAATCATCAAATAGCGAAGAAGCCATGCTTTCGACTACGGTTGTGCTCGTCTGCGATAGCGACGGCTCGCGCAGGGCGTGTTGAGTTTTGTTGAATTGCGGATCGCAAACGAACTTCACAATCAAGAAATTTGTGGAAGCTCTCGGTTTGGAAACGCGTCCATTAAATGTCTCGATCTCCGGCGTCAATGGCACGATAACTTCGTCCAATTACGTGGTTAGGATCAAATTACAATCGCGACTCAACTCATACACCGCGGCTATCGAATGCATCGTTACTAATCAGATTACTGATAAAATTCCGGCGGTTTCTTCGGCGTGGGACAAATTTAATTTTCCGCGCAACATTCGTTTAGATCCGCGATTTCACATATCGTCGGACGTTGATCTTTTAATCGGAGTGGACTTGTTTTGGAATCTGATATGCGTCCGTTAGGTCAAATCTTCAGACAAGCATCCAATTCTCCAAAAAACGCGACTAGGCTGGATTTTGGCGGATTGTTTGGACGGCACCATATCGACCGCCTCAAAGGTCTGCTCGTTCCATGCGTCCGTAACTAATGTGGAATTACACGAACATGTCAGTCATGCCTGGCAAATGGACGACATCTCCACGCAATCGCACAATTACATGATAGAGGAAAACATTTGCGAGGGTCACTTTTTAGACAACGTGTCTCAGAACTCTCAAGATATATCGTCAAGCTTCTAATTAAAGAATAAATATTAAATAACATTGACGATTCGCATGAGTCTGCTCTCAAGCGATTGAAGGGCATCGAGAGACGTTTCAAGCGCGATCCTATACTTAAATTTCAATTCGCGGCGTTTCTCGATAAATATGTATCGTTAGGGCACATGCGATGCGTAGAGTCGTCCACTGCGGAAGAAACAATATCGTTTTATCTTCCATACCACTGCGTCTTCAAAACGGTTAAGCAAGCATCGAAAATCCGTGTTGTATTTGATGCATCTTGCCACAGCAATTCCGGCATATCGTTAAACGACGCGCTTCAGGACCGACTGTTCAACAAGATTTGATGTCAATTCTAATGCGCTTCCGTTTTTTCACTTATGTTATCATCGCTGATCATCATAAAAATGTATCGGCAAGTCTTAGTACATCCGTCTCAGATGCGCCTGCAGAGAATTCTCTGACGTAACGACCGCTCTGCTAACGTCGATACGAACTCATTACCGTCACTTACGGTACAGCTTCCGCGTCATTCTTGGCCACCAGATGCCTCAAGCATTTGACCGAGCAGCACGCTCATCAATTCACTCGCGGTTCAGCATGCGTCCTTCGAGATTTTTATGTCGATGACATGCTCACCGGAGCGGATACAATCGAATTAAAATTTGATGAAATTATTCAACTATTAAAATTAGGAGCATTCGAGTTAAGCAAATGGGCCTCGAATTGCTCTGAACTATTACAAATAGACAATCGTGACCGTATGCCAATTATCATCGGAGATAACGTCACGGACTCATGTATTTTGGGCATGCAATGGAATCAATGCCAAGATACGTTTCAATTTCTCTGCAAACTTGATGCAGAACCTCACGTTGTATCAAAACGAATCATACTTTCCGAGGTCGCTAAATTGTTCAATCCTCTGATCTTTCTGAGTCCGATCATTGTGATCGCAAAACTCATCTTGCAAGATTTGTGGCAATTGGTCATTCAATGGAACGAGTCTGTTCCTCAGGACATCCACACTCGTTGGATTGCTCTCAGAACGTAGATGAACAATTTGAATCAATTAAAAATTTCTTGATGTGTTAAATTCGATGTTCATCAACCAATCGTGGAAGTGCATGGATTTTGCGATGCCAGCCAATGCGCGTTCGGAGCTTGCATATACCTTCGCACCAAGCTCTCAACGACCATCGCTCCAAGTTGCTGTGCTCAAAGTGTCTCGCGTCGCGCTGCTCAAAACCGTCTCGTTACCGCTATTAGAGCTATCGGCCGTTTTACTATTGGTGCGCTTAATCAACAAGATTAGAGAGTCTTTGGAACTCTCGCAATGCTCGACTTATCTATGGTCGGACTCAACGATCGCATTAAACTGAATAACCCCCCTCGCGGCGATGGTCAGTCTTTGTGGCAAATAGGGTGGGTGAAATTCAGCGCCTAACAGAAGTTGAATGCTGGCGCCATATCGCATCCCCCGACAACCCTGCCGACACATTGTCGCGTGGGATAAATTTCCATGGCTTAATCGATGCGGAGAGGTGATGGAATGGCTCCGAATTCCTAAAATGGAATGAAGAACATTGGCCGCCCAGTGTCTTCTCGCATTTAGACAATGATCTTCCCGAACAAGGGAAAATCGCATCAGCGCGACGCGAGACACTTTGAGCACAGCAACTTGGAGCGATGGTCGTTGAGACCGAGCTTGGTGCGAAGGTATATGCAAGCTCCGAACGCGCGTTGGCTGGCATCGCAAAATTCGTGCACTTCCACAATTGGTTGATGAACATCGAATTTAACACATCAAGAAAGCCGTTTCCACTTTCCATCCCTGCATCATTGACGACTTACTAAACAAGTGTTCCAATTTAAACAAAATATGCCGCATCATAGTGTATTGTTTAAGATTATCCAAGGCTCACCGGGAGCACAGAATATCTACTTTCGTGTCCTCCGCTGAAATATCTACCGCCTTAGATTGTATTTGCAGAGCAATGCAACAGCGAGCGTTTTATCGCGAATATGAAGCATTAGTCAAGAACGAAATTGTGAATACTTCTAGTAATATCTTATCGCTATCTCCATTCTTGGAGATGAAAGCGGACTAATGCGAGTTGGCGGGAGATTAAAAAATTCGAATCTCGCGTTCAATCCAATTCTCCTGCCACGCAAATACATATTGACCCAATGTATTATAGAGCGTGAACACACTCGAAACTTACACGCGGGTTTGCAAGCCACGATGGCTTTCGTGCACTAACGCTTTTGGCTGCTATTATATCATTGTGATCCGTGCGATACGTGGAATAATACAAAAATGTGTAACCTGTTTTAAGGCCAAACCTAATCAATCAGAGCCCTTAATGGGCTCACTACAGGCCAGTAGAGTTAACGTATCTAGATCTTTCTCTCGCTGCGGCATAGACTATGCCGGGCCGCTCTTGTTACATGAGGGAAAGCGTCGAAACGCGCGAAATCACAAAGCGTACGTTTTGCTTTTTGTGTGCTTCGCCACGAAGGCGGTCCATCTAGAGTTAATAAGTGATCTTACATCCGAAGCCTTTATTGCCGCTTTCAAGCAATTCATTTCGCGTAGGGGTTGACCCGTGCACATATATTCAGACAACGGGACCACCTTCGTGTGCACGGATAAACAAATTCAAGAATTATACATGTACAATGATCCACAAGTCCAGTTCGAGAAAATCAAAAATTTTCTTCGCGAATTAAAAATTTCTTGGAGCTTCATCCCGCCTAATGCACCTCATTTTGGAGATTTATGGGAGGCAGCCGTAAAATCTACAAAATATCACATGATTCGGATCGTGGGCAAGGCTCATTTGACCTTTGAGGAAATGCAAACGACCCTCTGTGAAATTGAGGTGATCCTCAATTCGCGTCCCCTATTACCATTAAGCGCCGACCCTAACGACCTAGCGTATCTAAGTCCGAGACATTTCTTGGTTGGCACGACTTTAAATGGTCTTCCTTGCGTTGACTTGAGCGATGTCAACGAAAATAGACTACGGTGGCAACGCGTAGAGCAAATGCGGCAGCATTTTTGGCGCAGATGGAGTAATGAATATCTTCATTCTCTACAAGCCCGAACCAAATGGATGGCTAGCAAGAGAACTCAGCTGTCAACTAATCAACTCGTGCTCATAAGGCAGCCGAACCTAGCTCCGCTTCAGTGGGCAATGGGACGGGTCCTGGAGGTTCATCCTGGTCGACGGCATTGCTCGTATCACAACTATCAAGACTGCCAAGGGTTCTTACGTGAGGCCACTGTCTAAACTATCAATATTACCAATTTAAATCTAGTCGATACCTTACCAAACATTTAGTTCTAAGTGTCTTTAGCTATTACATTCTGATTATATCGCATCTTACGCAGGCCTCCTTTACGTTCATTAAGGATGTCTTATTATATTATTTTTTTCTTTTTCACTTATTATATCGCTTGCATACTTAAATATTAATACACGTTGATTTTCAGTGCAATGACTAAATGTGACATCAAATCGTATCAGAGTAATTCGCGTTTCATGTTATGCCAATGAACTCATGCTTGTATGTCATGTTGAAAGTCAATCCTTTCAAGGAAGGCGGCGTGTTATCCCTATGATTCACGACGTCTAATCATATCGCCTAATCGCATCGATGAAAAATCGATGAACCCACGAGATGTTGATTGCTCAACTACGCATGCGTCACGCGTAATCGATCGAAAAATATCAGATCATTTCGGCTGCTCTAACTGTTGAGTCGACAGCACGTGTCTCGCGAAAAGGTTATCGCCGCGCTACCGCTAAGATCCTTCCGTATCCGCTGTGAAACATGTTCGCCCGCGCTCGAGGCTTATTTAATAAAATTTGGAAAGCAGAGAAGATTTCATTTTTCTCGACCGAGTGCCTTCGAAGTAATAATTTCGCGGGAAACGCTCGGACGATGATGGCCACGCCATTACGATCTCTTCATGCGCTCAGCGAGATCGCCAACAAATACACTTCGCACCAAATGATTATGATCATCTATAAAGGTAACAAAGTATTGTGCACCGCTTTCCGATCTGGTTCGCATCGCCCCACACATGTCTGTGTATGATATCCAGTATACCGGATGCTCTCTGATTTCCGGTTGGGAAAGAGGAGCTTGACATTTTCTTGCTGTACACGTTTTGTAATCAATTGGAGTGAGTTTCGCGTTGAGTTATATCGTGAGCAGTTTGTGTCTTCCACATGGAGGTAACGTCCTTGATATTGAGACATCACAAAACGATGCCATGTCTTTGTTAGCGATTGTTCATTTGTTTTTAGCTGCGCATGTTTCCCGAGGTGACTCTTCTGAAAGATAAAAAGGTCATTAATGCATTCGGCTATTATTTTCACGTTATCTCGAAAATTCTTGACTATTGCGCGATCCTTAATGAATAGGACTTCATGCTGATTATCGACTATCTTGGCTACAGACAGAAGATTTATCCTTAAATCGGGAACGTACAAAGTATTCTTAAGCTTTATATTTGTTTCTTTACCATTGAGGTCTTCACTTTGTTATCTCCAGTTGCTTCTACCATATTTTAGTAGAGGTGCTATTAGCGAATTTTAATCCACCTGAGATCTCTGTGGTGCTAAGAAGATGAAAGATTGCTTATCAGTAAGTGAACCGTTGAACCACAAACATCTTTTGAATTCGTCGTGGTGATTTATTGACAGTGTTGTCTCGCTTGCTTGGTCTTTTTGTTTGTGTTTGCTTTTCTTCAGAATATTGTAGTCTCTGGATTTAGTATTTCAAGGCAAGTAGAATTTATGGTATTATATGCCATGACGTTCGTTCGTATGTATGAGGTTGACTTGCGTGTTAATATTGTTCGGCACTAAAATCTTATACAACGTAAAATATCTCGTCTTACGCACCCGTGATTAATGTCGAGTACTTGAAAGTCTTTTGGAAAACTGGCCCATAATTTGTTAGAGTGCGATTGGACAGGATAAGTAACTCGAACGCTTTAATCCAAGATATAAATTTATTAAACAGCAGGTAAAATGTAACAGAAGTAATAGTATCATAGGTGAGTACTGTGACTTTATGTTAACATATAAAAGAAAATTCTCGGCAATGCTTGATAGCAACATGTAATGAGTAGTTAAGTTGAGCAATGGATAAAAAAATAAAAGAAGGAGGGGTAAGGTTGCAAACGCTGGTGGAAATGATAATCTAGAGACTATCGATAAATGGCTGGTTATCGATTAATCGATAGATTATGAATAGCAGGAAATTGAATTCCCAAAATTTTATTATTTCGTTTATGCAAATTTATATTTATTTTTTAATAGTAAAACAATATCTAAAAATCTGTTGTGAAAGAAAATTTATTAATTATCTGAAGTCAGTTTTATCAGATTTAAATGCTTTTATAATAACATTTATTGGTATAAATAAGATTTCTTATACTCTTGGTCCAAATATATCATTAATTTCTTTTAATATAAATAAAGGTGACAGCAAATTTCCATTACATACGATATTATTGGTTGTATGATGTATGAATATGTTGTTGATGATATAGATTGTGAATAGAATGATCATATCAAATATAAAATGATCATAACTCTGGCTGGTGCTATGAACATTCAACTCGGTTTTGATTTCTTTCGGCATTAAACCTTTCATATATAGATGTTTAATCACTGCACGAAACTTGTTTTTTTTCATTTTGCAAAAATGGAAAAAAGTTGTTCGCTTTAATCGTCTACAGAAATGAAACCAAGTAAATTTCGCTCAAAATTTGACAGTAATCAGCTGAGAGACGCTACTTGTCAAAAAATAATATTGAGACATGACACTGCGAGTGCCCTCTGACAGATTTTCTAAGAACTTATTGACTTGCCCTCGTATATTTATATAAGGTTTGAAACAATTTGTAGCAACATAATTGCCGAATCACCGACGAGATACTATTATAGACCGTCGGCCCTTATAGATATTAAAATTTAAGAGTAAGAAATTAATAATACTAATTTCATGACTTATTAATTTCGTAGACATGTATAATACTTAATTTTTATTTAAAACTGTGATTTTAATGTTATCATCCGAATCTGATTACCAATAGAGATGATAACTGCAGAGAAAAAAATTGTAATTTCCTGGCAATATATAAGATATTATAGCATTAAAAGAATGCTTACTCATTTATACAGTATTTATGTAATAAAAATAAAATTCACGAATTTAATAATGTATGATCGAAATATTTATGATTAATCATAAATTTTTATTAATTGTTGGTAACCTTATCGTTCTTCAATTATCTCTGGTCCCTCGGGCCTCATTAATAGTCATAATAGTTGCCTAGGACCAACGTCTTTAATAGTATCTTGTCGGTGCCGCAATTTCTGAAGAAATAACATATTTTTTATGCAATATTATCGTTTGTTGTTTGGCAGTAATATTAAGTAAGTAATATGTATACCTCTGTGTCCCATGTACACCCAGATAGCCAAGTCTATAGAAAGCAGATTTTTTTAAATATCTGCTACACAGTATGCCAACAGAATTGGTATAGAATTAAATGTACTATTGACAGACTGCTAAAAAAAAAACGTAACAGAATCGGCGGGATCTGCTCAATTTCTGTCAATAATTTGCCTTCACATTATGTCGACAGGTGATGTTAATAGAATACAAGCCTAATGCGGACGCAGTTGATGGCAGATTGCTGTCATTTTCTGTTCGACCCTGCTGATAGTTTGTTAGAAAACTGCAAACGTTTTGCTATCTGGGTACCAATTATCTCAGATTTCTCCTATACAATATCTCGTAAATTATTGGTTTTTTTAATATCTTTACATTAATACTTTTATATGCAGAATGATTATAGGAATCATTGTGTAAAAAAATATGATTCCATTTAAAAATGCAAAAATAACCATCATATCTTTTTGATGCCTCTAGAAAAAATTATGTAACCAAAGTATGTTCCCCCCTTCCGCCCGAATAGTTGCACTTTCAAAAACATTTTTTTTAATCTTTTATATTTTTCGAAATATTACGCGATGCCAAAAATGAGGCATGTCTTATACATATACGCGATACATATATGCGATCGCAGGTGTGTATAACAGCAATTCTTTAAAAAAAATTACATTATAATAAATATATGTTGTTTGCAATCCTTAGCTTCTGTTATCTGTTGACGCACTATAATATATCTGTTTTGTCTTCTATGTACATTATTTTCGAAAAGATCAGAACAGAGTACTTGTAAACGATCATTGACTTGAAATCTGGAGCTTGTATATCTAAATTGAAAAAGATTTAATTATAATGTCTTTTGTTAAAAATGAGATATGCAATATGAACATATATTTTAATTAAGTTATTAATAAATAATCAAACTAAATAAAAATTTTGTTACTTGTTTTTTATGTTTTATTATATTTTATATAATATTTTCAGAATTTTTTATCAATGTTTTAGTACTGCATTTTCTTATTGGCAACTATTTTTTACTAACATGAGAAAATGCGGTATTAAAAAATTCTAAAAAAATTCTCAGAACTCTATGAAAAGAAAACAATTAATTTTTGTTACTTGTTGTTTTTCTGCAAAATTGATAGTGCTTGAATAAAAGTTATTGAAAGTCAATACTCGACGATTTTTAGTAATTAATATCTTGTTAATTATTAAAATTGCAAAATGATAGAGGACTATCGACTTAGTCTAGTTCGCTCTATCAGCGCACGAAATATTTGGCAAGCATTTTGAGACACCCTGTATACCAACCTAAGGGTAGTTCCCCAAATCAAAGCATTTAAGATATTTACAAATTATGGATAAAATATCAGAAATATTTTCAAAATTATAATGAAATTTGTTAATATGTCAAACATCCAATAAAGATGTGATGCTATATAAAAAAAAATTTATACAATCCATCCGATTATTATTTGAATTATCCAATTAGCAGTCGTTGGTATTCTTTTGACGCACCAAGTATTTCCAATGTGTCGTCTATTGCGGAAAGTTCATGCAAACACATTTTCAATTCCTTAAAAAAATCATATTGATCGATTATATAACATAAAAAATTATTTTATATAATAAATAAAAATTGTTACAATCTGTATAGGTAATGTGATAAATAAAAAGTTATTGAAATTTGATTAATATTTGAAACATATAAGATTTAAAAAAGATATATTAAAAAGATATATTAAAAGCTAATTTTCTTGCTTAAAACTTCTGATTAAAATCAATTGGGAAAATTAAAATGGGATTAAAGCTCCTCATTAGTCGCGGCAGCCATGTTGGAATCATCAGAGGCGAAGAATGACACGTTAATTTATGTTGCTATTTTTAAATAAAGACAATTTCGATAAAACGAAATGACGAAATCACTTTAAAACACTTGTAAAAATCAATGAAAACTGTTTTTCCTCTCTTGGTAGTCAGTAAATGATCGTAAAAGTCAAATAAAGTGAGCCTATATTCAGGCAGAAACACGGTCTAACAGCTATTGAAACGAATAAAATATATGCTTTTACATAAAATTCCAAGATAACTTTAATTTTCATTGATAGTTATACGAGACAAGTCACATTTTCACAATTAAACAAATAATAATGAAGGCTGTGGTCAAAGTCTCGCTACAAATGCTTTGAAGCATTTGATGGATCAATTAGAAGAAAGAATTTTATAAACTGACCAATTAAAAAATGCTTCACAGCAGTTTGCAGCATCGCATTTATTGTACCTGAAATGGCATGCAACATAAATTTCATCAAAAACTTTTTCACGCCTATAAATTCGGCCATTTATCGTAGTGCGGCGATATAACACACATATAAACACGAGCCCATGTCCATGTGCTCATCTGCAGCGCGTCGTGAGTGAACGAGACAGTGAGCTCCTTACTAGTTGCTTATTTCAAGCAACCGAAAGTGCTTCCTCGGCAATCTCAGCGGCCCTAGGCATCAATAAAGGGCGAAGGGCATTCTAAATAGCATACAATTTTTAATAAATTGTAGTAATAGTGTACCCATCCCATTAATCCAGAATAGTATAAATCATAAAAAACGCAATAGATTATAGAGATATTTAATTGTTTATGATTTTCTATGCAATTTATGTAGTACACCTATACTATCTTTCATAAACTCGAGTAGCAAGAATAGTTTAGTAGAATTTTATTGGAAAAAATTATAAACTAGCAATTCTCTTTACGAAAATCTCGAAAGGCCAGAAAAGAAATGTATGTTTGAGACTTGTGAAGAAAATATGCGAAAAAAAATCGAATAATTGCAAAAAGCACATTTTTCACTTATAAAATGAAAGATATTGAGTATATGAAAAAAAGTTTGGTATGAAAAATATAGGTATTCGGAATATCTACAAAATGAGGAGAGGAACATTAAAATCGATTTATTAAGTAGAAAAAAAGTAAAAAACACCCCGAAAAAGACCTTTTTTTCACTCACTCTGTTGAGATTTAAACGCTTTGAAATTCTCGTAAAATGTAGCCCTCGTAATGACGAATAAATAAATAAAAACGAATAAAAATAAATTTAGCTCTGCACAAGCCTGAAATGTTCATTAGTTTTTGCAAAAAATCATTTGTTTACTAAAAACCTGTCTGCGAAAACTTAATTTCTTCATCTTTGAGCAGTCGCACAGCAATTTACAGAGGTGATTTTTTTTCTTCAAGAGTTGTATTAATGTATACTTAGTAATAAAACGATTTTTTTGCAGCTAACTATTATAAAGCAACTTTAAAAAGAGGTTATTTTTTTCCATATAAAAAATGGAATAATTCCATTTTTTAATACGCATCAAACAATCATATGAAGGATTCGACAGCTGACATTTTTCTACGAATTTTGATGTCGAAGACCGGCATAGCGGTGGAAAAGAGAAGGTTTTCGAAGATGCAGAATTGGAGGCATTACTTGAGCAAGACTCGTGTCAAAATCAAGAAGAATTGGCACGATCATTGGGAGTGACTCAACAAGCTATTTCAAAACGCCTCAAAGCCATGGGAATGATTCAGAAGCAAGGAAATTGGGTGTCGTACGAATTGAAGCCGAGAGATGTTGAACGGCATTTGTTTGCTTGTGAACAGCTGTTTGAAAAGCAAAGACGGAAGGGATTTCTGCATTGCATTGTGACTGGGGACGAAAAATGGGTTCATTACGATAATCCCAAGCGCAGAAAATCATGGGGAGTTCCCGGCCATGCTTCCATGTCGACGGCCAAACCGAATATTCACGGCTCCAAGGTCATGCTCTGTATTTGGTGGGATCAGCTCGGCGTAGTGTA
>NW_012130078.1:2556613-2563483 GCF_000143395.1 Atta cephalotes
TTATGAACTGTTAAAACCGATTGAAACAATCACAGGCGGTATCGAACGCAATTGATGCGTTTGAGCCGAGCATTGAAAGACAAACGGCCGCAATACAACGAGAGACACGATAAAGTGATTTTGCAGTGCATTTGACAATGCTCGACCCCATATTGCGAAAGTGGTCAAGACATACTTGGAAACGTTGAAATGGGAAGTCCTATCCCACCCGCCGTATTCTCCAGACGTTGCTCCCTCTGACTATCACTTGTTTCGATCAATGGCACACGGCCTGGCTGACCAGCACTTCTGGTCTTATGAAGAAGTAAAAAATTGGATCGATTCGTTGGATAGCCTCAAAAGATGACCAGTTTTTCGACGCGGGATTCGTACGCTACCCGAAAGATGGGAGAAAGTAGTGGCCAGCGATGGACAATACTTTGAATCATAAATGTATAACCAGTTTTTTACAATAAAGCCTCGAATTTCGGAAAAAAAACGGCGGAAGCAAAGTTGTACACCTAATATTTATTTATATCTCTACCCCAGATTTTAAAATAATCATGTTTTTACAATTTATTGAGAAAATGTAAATTTAGCAAATTTTAACGCGAAATTAGATACGCGCGAGTCCCCGATTTTCCCCACTCGACTGTGCGCCGGCTTTCCTCTCTCCGCCCGGCGCACTACTTCGCTCGCGTTCTTCAACTTCCACTAAAGTTTTAAAAAAAAAACTTTTTCTTCAGCAAAAAATTTGAGAATTTTCAAACAGCGAATTCAATTCTTTCTTGGTGCACAAATTGGACAAATTGGTGCCAAATAAAACTCTTAATCTTAAAAATTAGAACCACAGTAATTTCTTGAAAAAAAATTGTTATCTCTTCCTAATAATCGGAGGATAATCTTTTTTTTTAAATTCGTAGAAAAATGCCAGCTGTCGAATGCTTTACATGGCTATTTGATGCATATTAACGGAATTATTCCATTTTTTTATACGAAAAAGATATCCACTTTTTAAGTCGTTTTATAATAGTTTAACTGCAAAAAATCGTTTTGTTCGCACTAAGTGTACGCAATAGTGCAATTCTTGAAGAAGAAAAATCATCCCTATAAATTGTTGCTTAAAAATGAAGAAATTAAGTTTTCCACAGATAAATTTTTAGTGAACAAATGGCTTTTTGTAGAAACTAATGAACGTTTCAAATTTGTTGTGATTAAATTTATTCATCATTTTACGAGAATTCCAAAGCTTTGCGTTTAAATCTCAATGAACAGAGAGCGAGTGAAAAAAACGTCTTTTTCGGTGTTTTTTTTTTACTTAACTAATAGATTGATTTTAATGTTCCACGTTTCATTTTGTAGGTATTTCGACATACATTTTTCATACCAAATTTTTTTTCATGCAATCAATATCTTCCGTTTTATATGCAAAAAACATACTTTTTGCAACTATTCGATTTTTTTTCACATTTTTTTTTTCACAAGTTTCGAGTCCCAAACATAGACATTTCTTTTCTGATGGCCTTTCGAGATTTTCGTGAAGAGAAATGCTGGTTTATAATTTTTTCGGGTAAAATTCTATTTCTACTGAATTCTGCTTGAGTTTATGAAGGAGAGGTATACTATATAACGTGCATGAAAAATCATAAATTAAATATCTCTTAAATTGTTGCATTTTAACATGATTTATACTATTCTGAATTAATGGAAGGGATACACTATTACTATAATTTATTAAAATTTATGTTATTTAAAATGATCCTTATTAATATTGAGGACCGTCGAGCGGCCGAGATTGCTGAGAAAACATTTTCGGTCGTTTGAAATAAGCAATTAGTTTGAGAAGGAGCTGTCTCGTTCACTCTCGATGTATCGCAGGCGAGCACACAGACATGGGCGCGTGCTTAAATGTGTGGCTACCGGTTTTGCCAGATCGTCGTCTGATTCTATGTCGTCACCGTTAACGCAAAGTTCTTGGCTGAGTAATCAGGAGCCTTAATGCATCGGAAATTTGCAACCTATTCATTTTTCAAATCGGAATGAACCGGAGCAGATTCACTGATATATCCATACACGTATACAAGAAAACACTGAACAAGAATTAATAAAATATTTCATATTTCCTTCAAAGGATTTAATAGTTTTTTATAGGATTGCTTTCAGGTTTTTAAATTAAAAATAAACTTTTAAATTAAAAATATGTTTTCGAACAAGCTGTAAATACCAGATCCAATCGGAATTAATCACTCAACAAACGAGAATGGATTAAAATGGAGAATGGATTAAAATTTTTTTAATGTGTACTTTAAATGTTCATGAAAATGGATTGAAATAGATTGAATCCGAGCTAACACTAGTTTAATATTCGAAAAAAAAAAACGTTCATTTTTAAGAGTTATAAATTTTATTCCTAAGACATTTATAATAAATAATTATATAATACCTGAAATTAAATACTTCATTAATTACTTCAATTAACTAAATTAATATTAAAAAACGCATCTTAGAGGGATTCAAATCTGGAACCTCTAGATTACGAATCTTCTACGTTACCCGCTACATCACTTCTTCAATTGGTAAATGTGTTATTCATTCTCTACTTCAATTACAATCAACTAAGCTAGTAACGAAATTATATAGATATAATAAAAATATTATCATTTAATAGAATAATCATTTAATAGATATTATCATTTAATAGAATATAATAAAATATAAACAATTTATATTATTATGAGACAATGGGTAAGTGTCGGATAATCTAATCTCGCTTGGCCGATGTCGCGCGCCGTGGTTAGCCTAATATTTGGGCTGTGTTCGACTTAGTTTGTGAGTGTTCACATCAATTATTCATTTTACTTCTAATCAAAGATAAACAAATAAACATAGTTCAATTATTTTTACGTTACAATTTTTTTTTAAACTTGAATTAAAACAAAAAATTTCCTACTTATAATTTTAAATAATTTAAGTATTGTAACATTTCATATTTAACTGCATTTCATATTTAAAATATTGAATTGAGCAGTATTCACGTTGCACAGAAATTGCTGATATTATTTTTGAATTTAACTGAATTAAAAAAATTGTACTTTCTATTCACAATTCTGAATTGAGTAGTATTCACGATGCACAGAAAATGCTAATATTATTTTTGGATTGAAAAGCATAGAGATATGCTTTAAGCAATTCCTATAAATGAATAAAAATGCATTCAGGACTGAAAAGGATTTATTTTAACATTCATGAATCCGTATTGAAAATCTAAATCCATTTTAATCCTTTTCAATCCATTCTCTTTGCTAGGCAGTGAATTTATGTCCGTTTGCTTTCGACGAATTGTAATTAATGGGAAAGTGATTTCCCTTATATTTATAAACTCAAATAATCATAAAAAGTTAATTAATATTAAATTTTCTACACAATAATGAATGTATATTAAATTCATGCATTTATTTCATAATATTATTTTGGATTTGGCATCAGCGATTTATTCGATTAAAATTTATTAAAAAATAAACACGTAATATTCAATTCTTAATCGTTGCGTTCAGTAGAATAAGATTTGCAATTATTGTTAAAAAATTATTTAGTATAATTAGTTCTTGTCCTTAGTTTCTTCTTCATCTAAATTTACAAATCAATCATATATTAAAGAATTTTACAACAATTGCAAAGCTGCTTTCTTTTCTGAGCACATTAAATTAAACAAAAAACATATTCATTTTGAAAATATCAATTTCTCTTATTTTCATTTGCCGTATGCAAATTGCATATTCACCAGTTGATTTTTATTGGAATAAGAATCTGTGAGATTTCTGATAAAAACCTGTTGATATTCAATATGATATCGATATCGATATGATTGGATCTAATTGGATTTGGATCGTTATTGGATTTCTCACTTAATCCGATTCATCGACTGGAGGCATTTGCCGATTATTTTCTATTATCCAATAATTATCCAATCATATTGATTTTTTATTTTGTAAATCGGTAATGTGCCTATATATTCTTACTGAAAATACATTAAATGGAAATCCTACTAAAATCTTATTGATTCTGAATCATTCACAATAGGCTGTAATTTTGATTCCGATAGATACTATTCATTCCTATTGAATTTCTATCAGTTTTCAATAAATTTAAATAGTTTTAATCGGAACTTTTAAACAGGGTTAGGAAAGTAATAACAAATATTAATGTTACCAAACATATTTTATCTACAATAAATAATATCAACATTAAAGTGGATCTGTTCAAAAATTTATTATAAATCTGTATTTATCTAATTGTAAGATCAAGACTTCTTTAATACTCTCGATAACAAAAATGATTAAACAAAAGTTAAGGAATTTTAATAAATCAAATAATATTAGAGATTAATAGACTATGAGTACATTTTAAAATTTTTATCTTAAAATTAAAATAGTTAACAAATATGGATATAATCGTGGTGATTATTTTTATGATGTTTATCCAATCATCTATCTTATTATTGTTCTAATTACCGATATGAATAGTAAACGAAATATGTAAAAGTGACATTAATAAAAAGCATCTATTATACATGGTGGAAGAAGACACTAGATGTCTATTCCCATCATGCTGTTATGTATCTTTGAACACCTAGAATAAAGAGATAATATTGCAAAGATAGCTATGTTTATGCTCTGTAATAATACATATGTAAGAATGAAAATTACATGAAAATGAAGTAATCTTCTAATCTAGATTGTTTGCATATATGTTTTATTCCGTCGCTCAATACTTGTTAGTTGATATGTATACTTCATATGTATATACAAACATGCAGGAAACTTTCCAGTGGATTATCTAGCATATAAATTGGAACTAACAATTATTACACACTAACAATTATTCTGTAATTACTGAACATCGAATTTTCACATGACTTCGATTGGGAGAATGTCTAAATTTTAAACAAGGAGAAATTTTGTAACAAAAGATTGATTTCAGAAATAGCATACATACACACATACAAAAGAATGACCTTAATTTACGTTCAGATATAGAAGGACTGCATCTATGCAGCGATGCTTGAAAATTTCTCTTGATTTATGTAATAACCTTTTTAGATTTATAGTTTATTAATTTAATTTGATAAAAATTTTATTAGTTGACCAAAATGTAACAATTTTAACGAAATATGTTTTATATTGAATTTTTCTTTTTTTTATTTATTATAATTCTTTATTTTACAATTTTAATAATTTTGACAGTTTTTAATTATTATACAATAATTTATTGCGGTTCTTATTGGTTTGACACAATAATATATACATGTATTTGTTCTTCTAATTGCAAATTTGTCTTAATGTTTACTGTGAGAGCTCTTACTTCGATAATAATTCATTTCTGAGTGACACGTTATCGTACACGGACGTGTTCTAAAAATGTATGATCTTTATATTTGATTGTAACATTTCTATTTTTTTAAATTTTAATATGTTCAACAAAGCTTCATGCTCTGTGATAAGTCATTTAAATTGTTTAGATATATATCACTCTAATAAGATTTGTTTTTAAAAAATGTAAGATTAACAACGCTGCATTTTTGTTAATTTGCGAATGATTTAAGCATTATGGACATGTGAATTATACCTGTATCATTCTTGCTGAGGAGAACTCCAAAGAAAGTCGAAAATAACGTTCAAACTAAAGAAGATGTCAATCCAATATCTGATTATAGATTGTTCACTAAATAATTGCGTCATTTATCGTTGACTCTCATTAGCTTACTATTTATCTTTCTGTATTGTTTAAAATTCGAGAGTTCTAATATATAATATAATTATTGTTATTTTGAATTTAAGCTTACTTTAATTTAAACATTTTTACCTTAAAACGATAAAAGCCAATAAGAATTAATGGAATGAGAATCAACGCGAAGAAATTGTAGTGGCTCATCCCGTTTTTCCGAAAATTTTTGACGAATTCTTGATAGTAATAGAAATATATAAGGATGCTCTAAAGCATATAGAGAAATATGTCTTACATCCATGAGGATATTCGAACATAACCAAAGTACAAAACGATTCAATAATCAATAATGATGCCAGTACTGTTTCTAGCATCTCTGTCATAGTTTCTGAGTTGTCGACTAGTATTTTAACTGAATTAGTTCGTGCTGCACACAAACACGTTTTAATATTTTGTATAAGATTTTCAGAAATAGTATTTGCAGTTCCTCTAAGAACTTTGTAAGTACTACAGTAAGATATGCATATTGGAAGTATTTATATGCCATTTATGCCAGCAAGTATTGCACAATGAACACACAAATAATTTAGATTAGATTGCCTTTCTTTTCGCGAAATTTTTATTTATAGGTACGTAGAATAAGATCATCAATTATGGTTTACTATTGAGAAAAAAATTCATATTTTTATCCAGAACGATATCAAATAATTAATAAAATATTTAATATTATGATTCATAAAAAAATTACGTTATGGATGATATTATTTCATTTCGGTATCGTCTTATATGTTTTAATTTTAATTAATTTAAGTAATGACAATTATTATTTACTTATAAATTCTTATTTATAAATACTAGAAATGTCTTGGAAGAATGAGAACAAGGATCTTTTTCAAAAAGATCCTTGCTTCCATTCTTCCAAGACTAATGTAGTTTACAAGGTCAATTATTTAGACTGTGATACTACATATGTGAGACAGACAATTGAAAACTTACCGAACATCGCAATTACATCTATTAGAATACATCTACTCGCTCCGTGATAACAGAACACAGGTTACGAATTTGATTGGGATTATAATAGTTTTAATATATTAGGTGTAGTAAAAAGAAATCCATTATTTTTCCATTCAAATTTCTATGCAAAAATAAATGGATTTCTTTTTA
>NW_012130078.1:2563503-2571573 GCF_000143395.1 Atta cephalotes
TATTATATAATGAATATTTCACTGCGTTTTTATTCCGGTTTAAGATTAAATTTTAACTATTTAAAATGTATTTGACTTTTCTACTAGTATTTTTATTCACTGCGATATTAGAATATCTGATAATGGCACAATTATGATGCCAAAACATTTTATGTACGGTTTTTTTACTATAATTAAATTTATATTAGGTGTACAACTTTGCTTCCGCCTATGCTTTGCTTTTTCCTATAGATGGCTTTAACGGTAAGTGGTGGTCGAAATAAATAGATCATAGACGTCATACAATAAACTTGGGCATCTATCAACATAATCCCATAGAAACATTAGTCGATTTGTGTCTGCATCATAAAGTTATTCTCGATTGAAAATGTCAGTTTAAGCCAAATTCTCGTCATTTGCGGGAGGTTTTAATTTTTTGCTTCAATATGAAGAAATCTGCGGCTGAGGCTCATCGATTGCTTTCAAATACTTATGGTGAGGCCGCTATTAGTGAAAGAACGTGTCGTGAGTGGTTTCAACGCTTCAAGAACGGTGATTTTGACGTCGAAGACCGGCATAGCGGTGGAAGAGAGAAGGTTTTCGAAGATGCAGAGGCATTACTTGAGCAAGACTCGTATCAAAATCAAGAAGAATTGGCACGATCATTGGGAGTGACTCAACAAGCCATTTCAAAACGCCTCAAAGCCATGGGAATGATTCAGAAGCAAGGAAATTGGGTGCCGTACGAATTGAAGCCGAGAGATGTTGAACGGCGTTTGTTTGCTTGTGAACAACTGCTTGAAAGGCAAAGACGGAAGAAATTTCTGCATCGCATTGTGACTGGGAAAAATGGGTTCATTACGATAATCCCAAGCGCAGAAAATCATGGGGAGTTCCCGGCCATGCTTCCACGTCGACGGCCAAACCGAATATTCATGGCTCCAAGGTCATGCTCTGTATTTGGTGGGACCAGCTCGGCGTAGTGTATTATGAACTGTTAAAACCGACTGAAACAAGCGATCGGTATCGAACGCAATTGATGCGTTTGAGTCGAGCATTGAAAGACAAACGGCCGCAATACAACGAGAGACACGATAAAGATTTTGCAGCATGACAATGCTCGACTCCATGTTACGAAAGTGGTCAAGACATACTTGGAAACGTTGAAATGGGAAGTCCTACCCCACCCGCCGTATTTTCCAGACGTTGCTCCCTCTGACTATCACTTGTTTCGATCAATGGCACACGGCCTGGCTGACCAGCACTTCCGGTTTTATGAAGAAGTAAAAAATTGGATCGATTCGTGGATAGCCTCAAAAGATGACCAGTTTTTTCGACGCGGGATTCGTACGCTACCCGAAAGATGGGAGAAAGTAGTGGCCAGCGATGGACAATATTTTGAATCATAAATGTATAACCAGTTTTTTAATAAAGCCTCGAATTTCCGAAAAAAAACGGCGGAAGCAAAGTTGTACACCTAATATTACATAGCAATTTTTTAAGAACATAAAAATTTAAATAATTATTATATATATCTTTATTTAGATTTAACTACAATTTACTCTTCTATTTTCTTGTCTACTCTACTCTTCTATTTTTGTTAGTTTGTAAGTCCTTTAATTTAATTATAATTATTCTAAGTTGTAGCCTTCTGCATCTTTATGAAAAAAAATTAACTCTCATTAACTAAGAATCTCTCATTAATTAAGACCTGTTAATTAATTAGATATAATTTATCAGTCTCATTCATTGAGAAAAGCAAATATAGGCGAGGAATGGGCACATTAGATCCGTAAAGACAGCAAAGGCTATCGCGCATGTGCAAAAAGAGGTACCACGTGTCGCTGTGACGATCTTGCAACTCATCGAATCGTTTTTGTATAATCTTCTCGATTTCAGTGCCGCTTCTTCTGATCATCGCCAAATCATTTACGTATGAGAATATGGAATTCTTCACTAAAAACGCAAAAACAAATTCAAAAAACTTCTGAGGAATTTATTAAATTCCGAGAAATAGTAAGAACTTAAAAATTCCTTTGAATTCCACGATTTAGATTTCAAGGATATAATATATACATATCGAATTTTTTTGTAGTAAAGAATTACTTGCTCTAATGTACTTACTTACGCCTTTGAGATGTTTGAGATTTTGACTAATCTTCATAGCGAAGAAAAATAACACGATTACTATCAATATCAGCATCCATTGATTAATTATCTTCCATGATCATTATACCACATACTACGCAATACCCCTGGATCGCCTCCAACATCAATTTAGGCAGCCATCTATGATGCCACTCATCTATGATGCCCATATCCTTTGAAATTCTTTTTAAAATCCTTCCTGGAATACAAAAATCGTTAACTGTCAACAAGAAGAAGAGAAAAAAAATTACAAATCCAGGAATCGAAATCGGTGTAAGTTCGATAATTAATATATTTGATATCATGAACATGTGCAAAAAAGAATTGTAAACAAAATTATAATTTTTTATTTAGCTGAAATTTTGTTTACTTTTATGTAGTTTCCTAGTAAAATAATTTTTTTTCATGTATAATCAGATTTCATTATATAAATATATCACTATAAATTTATATAAAAATGCATATAATTATTAATACATAATTCATTATATAATTAGATATACATAAGTTTTTAACATAATGCATAAGTTTTTAACATCTAATTTTTATAATTTAAATATTATTAATAATCTACAAAATAATACTACTATATTTTTTATTATGCATAATATTGCTGTTTATTTTCTAAGATTATAATTGCAAGGAAAAATGTTGGTCAATTATTCACAAATAATTTCCTGTCTTTGAACTTTGGGGTTCTGTTCTAATCTAAAATTTTTGAAGTTTCAAATTTGTAACAAAATCGAAACATTTGTTTTTGTAATATTTATATTGCAATATGCAATATTATTTGTAATTGTAATATTAATTTTAAAAAATATGTCAAAGATGAATATTTGACCACTTAATCCTAATATCTTCCTCATTATAGGCTTGATCTTTAATGTCTATCAATAACATGTTTGGTATAATATTTCTCGTGGAATAACGTGTCTTTTGAGTGATCTTATCTCTTTTAAAATACAACTGATAAAAAATTTTTCATACATAATTATACATAAATGGTTGTACATAATTTATAACCATTATAAATAAATTATGTATAAATTAGTTATGTATAACCATTTATGGAAAATTTTTTACCGGGCTGCTATATTTTAAAAGATATAAAAGATATATTATTCCGCGATGAAAATTGTTTCAGCAAATGTGTATTGATAGTCGTTATAGTTAAATATAATATTGTATCTGCAAATGTATTATTGATAATCGTTGAAGGTCGTGCCTATATAATGAGGAAGATCAAATGGTAGATATTAAGATGAAGTGGTCATACATGCATTTGTCATATTTTTGAAATTAATATTACAATTACAAACAATATTGCATATTTCAACATAAATATTACAAAAACGAATGTTTACAGAAATTAAAACTTCAAAAGTTTTAGATTAGAATAGATAAAAATTCTAAAGCAGGAAATTACTTGCGAATAATTGGCTAACATTTTACCTTGCAATTATACATTTACAAAAAATACAGTGCTATTATACAGGGTGAGGAAAAAATACCGAGACATCTAAATAACTTCTGAACGATTCGAGATAGAGGATTGAAGTTTATAGGGATGCAAATAGCACCATAAAATCTATCATTTAATACCAAAAATGCCCATTTTAATACCCCGGGAATGGAGGGGAAGGAGGGCAGAAAAATCTTTGCAGGATCGAGAGCTCATTTAAAAAGGGTCTTTCAAGGCAAGAACAACGCGTAGTATCTCAGGTTTCTACGATTTTTTTTCGCAGAGCACACTGTATACAATTGGGTGAATGAATATAAACGTGATCGTATATCCATTTGTGATGCACCTCGTTCGGCATGTCCAATTGAGGCTGCTACGCCAGATATCATCGATAAAGTCCACGATATTGTTTTGATTGATCGACGAGTGAAAGTGCGCGAGCTTGTTGAGGTCACAGGCATATCACATGGCACAGTGATTTCAATTTTACACGAACAATTGGATATGAAAAAACTATCGACAAGATGGGTGCCGCGTTTGCTCACTGTGGACCAAGCGCGACCGTGTGCCGATTTTCAAAACAATATTTGGAGATGTTTCAATGTAATCCAAATGAATTTCTGCAATTCATTACTGTGGACGAAATATGGATCCATTACTTCACACCTAAGACGAAGGAACAGTCAAAACAATGGACTTTATCGGGTGAACCATCTCCGAAGAAGGCGAAGATCGTAAAATCGACCGGGAAGATGATGGCCACAGTTTTTTTGAGATGCACGCGGTATAATTCATATCGATTACTTTTCGAATCAAATCGTCGAAGCAAACGATCAATGGCGATTATGCAGCCTTATTGGACCGTTTCAACAACATTTTAAAGAAAAAAAGTCTCCGCTTTAACGAAAAAGAAAGTTCATCCCCGCTCTAGCGAAGAAAAAAGCTCTTCAAGACAATGCATGGGTTCACACGTACCCGGCACTAAATTCAACGAATTCCGTTACGAATTGCTTCCCCATCGAGCATATTCGCCAGATTTAACCTCCTGCGACTATTTCCTGTTTCCAAACCTGAAGAAATGGTTCGGAGATTCACTACCAGAGAGCAGCTCATCGCCTACAACAGAGGCTTATTTTGAAGGGTTGAACAATCATATTATTCGGACGGCTTGAAAAAGTTAGAGAATCATTGGATCAAGTGTATCGAGCTGAAAAGAGACTATGTTGAGAAATAAAATGAATCAATAAAAAAAAATGTGTTTTTCTATGTTTTTCTAAAAACTTATTGACTTGCCCTCGTACTTTGAGTCCTCGTACAAAGAGTCGGAAATCCAAGGGAATGAAGGAAAGGAAAAAGAACAATGAATTACAAGACAGAAAGCAAATCAACTTAAATAAAATTCCAATAAATTAATAATTATTAATAAGTGAATAATTACTAAGCGTTTTTGCTCTGCAAATTTATAACATCTGATGATGGCACAATTATGATGCTGGAATGTCATGTAATACAATGTAATATTAAGTTTTTAAATTAGATTTATATTTCATATCAATTTATCAGAATGTTAAAATTTCATACGTTTATTATACATATCTATATTCGAATTTGATTCTAATTTGCCCTTCTGTATTCTTGATATTTTTGAATAATTAGTATTTTTAATTATGAATAATTCTTAATAAATTATATTATTATTAAAATAATTTTACCTTTAATTTTCAAAAATATTATATTGTGTGCATTAACTTTTATATACTGCATAAAACACTTTATTGAAGTTACAATAGTTTAGTTATTGAACTACAATTAGTTCTCAACTTTTTTTCTCAACTTTCCACTCAAGTCGACACCTCATTAAAAATGTCATCATAAATAAAAAGCATCCATTGTCTTGGAACCTAGTATAAAAACATAAATGCAAGAATAGTTTATAAGTCGTTTATGCTCTATAATAATACGCACGCAAAAAAATTCTACGAGGAGAAAGCAAGTTGATCTAGATCATTTGTGTATCTATTCTGTCACTCAGTACTTATTAGTTGATGTGTATATACTTTCATCCTCCAATATAAAACACCTTACAGTAATTCTTATAAATTTTAAAGGCCTATTTCTGAAATTCTTGTAAAAAATATTAACACACGTTTGTGTCTCGTGCAGTAAGAATTAATTTAAATTACTTGCTGACCTGTGGAAACTATGACAAAGACACTACAAACAACATTGGCATCTTTATTAATCATCGGCTCGATCTGCGGTTTGGGTTTGTTTGAATATCCTCTTGGACATCCTAGGCCATATTTCACTTGCCTGTACATCTTGACTATATGGAGCTTTTTTACGTACTTTGTTTACTATCCTATATACTCCTTTGTTATTACTATAATCAGATGATACAATTCTTGATATATATTGGAATAGTGGTTACGTCGATTATATCGACACTTATTAACTTCTTTTATTTTAAGATAAGATTTTTAAATATACTTATAGTCTCTAATATTATTTGATATTTTAAAAACTTCTTAATTTCTCGTTAATTATTTTTTCCATTGAAAGGCGTTTTGATCTTACAATTATAACAAAGAACTCCGCACAAATCTTATTGAAAATGGATTTTGGTCAAATTGCTTCAAATTTTAATATTTTTTAACTCATGTCAAACTGATTAAAAGTTCTCATGAACACAAACCTCTAAATGCCTTAGATTTTCCAGGAAGATGATTATATCTTATACAAAAATAGTCAAAACAAGACCTTTTTATTAACATTAGTTGAATACTATATAATACACCAGTGCTCGGCAAAATTTGCATTTCTCGGCTCCGCCTCCTTTATTCCTTTCACTATTCGCCATATACAAGTGTATACAAGTTTTTCATAAATCTTGGGAATTTAATTACTTTTTTAGTTACATTTCAGATCGTTTACTTTGCGGCTTTCAACCTTCGGTAGTTAAAAAATATGTGTTAGAGAAGCATTTCTAAACTCGTCATTCGGTAAATTATTTAAATTACTCAAAATTTAGAAAAATTGAATGTAGATGAATGTATATAGAAGGTTTAAATTACTTTATCAAGAAAATTCCTTCAATATCTTCTTTCCCTTGTTTTTCTCAAAAATCTCTACTAGCCTCTTATGCAGCTTCTCTGTTTATAGCACAAAATTTTAAGGCGTTTCTGTGAAAAACTGTATTATTGAAGCAGTAAAAGCTTTTGACAATTCCTTAATTTTGGAAGAAGCAATAAATATTCATCTTAGTGCAAGAATTGTAACATCAAGATTTGCTGATATTAATAATTCCATAAGAGATAAATTACAAAATCTTTTGAAATCATGTAAATTTTTCTTTGCGCCTTGACCAAAGGACTGATATTCGACAACTTAATATTTTTACTCGAATTGTACAAGACGATTATTCATGCATCGAGGAACTTTTAGATTTCGTCATATTACGTAACACAACGACAGGGCTCGATATTTTTTTAGCAGTTGAAGAAACTCTTAAAAAATTTGACATGGATTTTAGTAAATTTCTTCAATTACTACTAATGGCGCGAAAGTTACGACAGGTTAAAGAAAAGATTCGGCGGTCAATTAAAGCAGCGAAATTTAAATATCCTCATTATATTAGTGCATAATACATCAGGAAGCATTAGCCGATAAAGTTGTAAAATTTTCAACAGCTATGGAGAGTATCAAAAATAATTAATGAATAATTGATGATAAAAATAATTAATGGAATTAAAGGTGGACATAAGTTCCTTACTCACCGAAAATTTAAATTATTTCTTGAGAAACATAAAGCTGTTTACACAGATGTCCCGCTTCATTGTTCAGTTCGTTGGCTTAGCTGCAAAATGTTTAGAAATATTTTTTGTGATAAAAAAAGACATTCTTCTTTTTCTGAAAGAAATGAACAACTCAAAATTTCACGAATATATCTCTTTTAGTAGATGTGACATTTCTTCTTCTTTGAACTCTTTTATTATTTATATAAGTAATCAACTTAGGCTTCTTAATTTAAAACTGCAAAGGACGAATCAAAATATTTCCCAATCAGTAAGTCACGTTGATTCTTTCCAAAGAAAATTGCAGATATTATTATAGGTGTACAACTTTGCTTCCGCCGTTTTTTTTCCGAAATTCGAGGCTTTATTGTAAAAAACTGGTTATACATTTATGATTCAAAGTATTGTCCATCGCTGGCTACTACTTTCTTCCATCTTTCGAGTAGCGTACGAATCCCGCGTCGAAAAACTGGTCATCTTTTGAGGCTATTCACGAATCGATCCAATTTTTTGCTTCTTCATAAGACCGGAAGTGCTGGTCAGCCAGGCCGTGTGCCATTGATCGAAACAAGTGATAGTCAGAGGGAGCAATGTCTGGAGAATACAGCGGGTAAGACTTCCCATTTCAACGTTTCCAAGTATGTCTTGACCACTTTCGCAACATGAGGTCGAGCATTGTCATGCTGC
>NW_012130078.1:2572340-2593417 GCF_000143395.1 Atta cephalotes
AGTTGTACAGTTAATAAAATTATTTAAATAATAAATAATAAAATTTAAATAAGAATATTTTTCACTTTTTTCCTTCTTGTCAAATTCTTCTCATAGAACATGACGATAATTGCAATTTCAAAGAATACATTCATTTTCTAGATTCTCTTATAGAAGAATTTGATATACTTGCTTCGAAAAATTCAGATCTTAAATCAATTCTTTTCGAGAATTCTCTTATACCACCACCAATTGAAGGACAGCATCTTGACTTGTAAGATGAATTATGTGATTTACAGAACAATATTGCACTTAAAACTATTAAACAAACTGTCGATTTTTATTTAAAATTTTAAAAGAATCATCATATCCCAATTTTCGAGATTTCGGATTTCGAATTCATTCCATTGGATATACATAATTATATGAGATATTCTTTTCAAAAATGAAGCTTATAAAAAATAAAAGATGTTCTACCTTGATTCTTTGCCTCGTTTTATGCTCGCTACGTACAAATAATATGCAAATCGATGTTTCTGATTTCGCCAATAAAAGATTCCGAAATTCAGAATAAGTATTTTTCATTTCACTTCATTTGTGTTTAATTACTTGGTCGTACAATTCATTTTTATCAGTGGACTAGGTTTACTGGGGATACCACATACTTAAAAAAAAACGCGTCAAAAATAGTTTCACTTCAAGGGTGAAAAACTATTGAAATTATTAAACTATTGAATTCATTAGATGTATTCGTTTTGAGCACGTACTCTTGTTCCATTTTAATTATATAATGAGCAAAAAAAAGAATGAAATTTACAGTGTGAGCGCCTAAAACGAATGTCCCGTGCACCTTATGTTTTTGAACGTTAGATGCTTCTAAACGTCGAGTCGCATTTGGACTGTGCGCGGAGCGAGCGGTGAGAGGAGTAGTAGGAGGCGGAATCTCTAAGAAAATCGGCCAAGAAGTGCAAATTTTTCTGAATCCTGTAATACACAGAGGTGTTCGGAAAGTGCCGAACTAAATAATTTTTGAACGGATAAAGATAATTGAATGAAACTTGCAGAACATTTATTACATCAAAAGAGCTATCTTTTAACATAAGGGGTTTAACACAACAATGCCCCTTTCTTCAAGGATGCGGGGATGTAACACATTCAAAAATAAATGACCTAAATGGCATAAGGAGTCAATGATGGCTCATATGAAAATTCTTTCCAATGTGACCTCTTGCGATCCCCTCCTCCTCTCCCCAGGGGTGCGAGGGTGAAACACGTTCAAAAGTCCTAAATGACATAAGGGGTCAAATGATGGCTTTTTCGAATAATCTCGGAAAGAATTGTTGAAAGCCATAGCGTAACCTGGCATCCTAATCATCAGCACCTTTTATTAAAATTATGCGCATGTTACCGTCATCTGTTCTTAGTGTAACTCAAGATCGATGATGTGAACGTGGCAGATAATTGACTTCTTTAGGGATGCTTGATTATCGTGAGTCCTTTCGTCTCTCACATTTGAGGTGTTTACAACAAATGTTCAAAATGCTTCCCCTGAATGAGCCAGACAATGAATCGGTTGTAAAAACTTGAGACCGCCTTCCTATTGTGATATCTCGTCTTATCAATTATTCGACGACGCAAATAATCAAGATCGTTAGGTTTGATGATGTAGACCTTATTTTTTAATTCCCAAAAGAAATAGTCAAGAGGCGCTAAATCAAGTGACCGGGATGGTCACTCATTTGGACTTCTTCTTCCTATTCATTTGTTGGGAAAAAATTCGTTCAAGCAAAATTCGTTCATCGTGCTTGTAAAGCATAGTGAATCGATGCTCCTGTTGAAACCAAATATCGTTAAAGTTAGGACGATTGTCTATATTGCAAGCACAATCTTATCTCAAGTCTCATATTTTCATATTTTTGAGCTGTAAGGTTGCCATCAATAAAGAAAAGTCCAAGTACACTTTCCTATACCTAACAATTCAGCTTATACATTGAGATTTTTGCAGATGTTGCGAATGCGCTTCAGTCATCCAATGAGAATTTTCATTATTCCAGTATCTGCAATTGTCGATTTACCTCACCAGTCGCCTCATCCGAAAAAACAATATTGCTTGAAAATTGACGATCTCTGGTGATTCTGTCTATCATCAAATCGCAAAATTCTACGACGATCGAAATCGTCGTCAGATAATTCCTAAACAAAGTGAATCTTATACGGGTGAAAATTTTTTTTTCAACGTTTTATGCATTGACGCTAAATCGATATCGTTTTGTTGTGCTACATCGCGAATAGAACTGTGTAAATTTTTGATAAAGGATAACACAACGTCTAACGCTTTATCGGAATTTGTTGTGGCAGGCCTACTTGATTTTGCACGATACCTGTTTTCTGAAAGCAAAACTTTTATAGTACGCTTCACTGTAGACTTCGAAATGCCGATTTGCACATCGAAAAGTTTCATTAAATAAGAAAGTCACCTTCTTATCCCATCCACACATTATTAAAAGAGATATTCGTTCACGCTCATTAAGTTCTTGCATTTTTGATAATTCTTCTGATAATAAGTGTCCTGCAAGTTTCATTCAATTATCTTTATCCGTTTAAAAGTTTTAGGTGTCCTGGCACTTTCCAACATTCTGTATATTGTATACATGTTACGGAAAAATCTGTCGGAAATAATATCACGGAAAAAGTATCATATTTTTCAATATTTCGAAATATATATATTATTACAGTATAAAACATCCTAAAAAAAGTTTTATTTTCTAATTCCAAGAAGCATGTTAGGATTTCTAAAATGACTAGGAGACTTACGAAAATCAAATTATTCTGTTCTGAGAAACAAGGGAAATCATGTAAATCACGCATCTCAAAGGAATGAAATGCCTGTCATTCATTCTGATTGTAAATAATTTTGAGGGCGCAATACTAATATTATAAACATATCATTGATACATATATAAGTATAGTAAAAAAGATTTATTTCGATTTTTTTATGTAAAATTTATTCATGTAAAATATAAATATTTTTAAAGATTGTAGAGAAAAAATTAAGATATTCGTAGGTTGTGCCCGTGAAGAACTTTAATCAGATTGATACGAGTTGTAAATTAAATATTAAAATGTAAAACAATTTGACCGAAATCTATTTTTCATAAGATTTATGCGAAGTTCTTTATAAAAAGTTTTTGAATAGATCAATTTTAATGTTTATATTATTATTTATTATAAACAAAATATGTTTGATAAAATTAAGATTTGTATTTATATTACCTTATTAATTTTTAACATAATATTTTTTAACCTGTTTCAAATATTTCTTCTTATAACTTCTATTTTTGTCACATTTCTTATATACATTACAATAATAATTTTTATTTAAATATAAAATTTTCATTTATATCATATAATTGATCAATATGATTTTTTAAAGGAATTGAAAATGTGCTTACATGAACTTTCCTTAGTGGACGACACAATAGAAGCAATTGGTGTGCCAAAAAAATACCAACGACTGCATAAATGGATAATTCGAATAATAATTGGATGGATTGCATATATTTTTTATCAATTAGCAGCAGAAGTTTACCTGATATTTCTTGCTAACTATATAATAAATCCCATTAAATTGTTTGCGAATCATTATCCGGATTTTGTACATATCTTAAGTGCTCTAATATGGGGACTTATTCTTGAATTAGTAAACATGTAAACATTTATTTCATATGTTTATAATAATCTGTGAAACATTTGAAAATTTTTTAAACTATTTAAGTAATATAATTTTATATAACATTTTTATATAACATTTTATCAATATCAACATTGAAAAAAATGAATATATAAGCTAATTTAAATGGGATAATAATAAAAGTTTATTCTATTATACATATATAGCAAGTATAAAATATAATAAAATATAATAAAATATAATAAAATATAATAAAACATAAAAAACAAATAAATAACAAAATTCTAATTTATTCTGTCTTATTAGTTATTTCTTAACGTAATTAAAATATATAATGTATATATCTTAATTTTATATAATAAGAAAAATAATTAAATCTCTCTCATTCAATTCAGATACATAAGCTCCAAATTTTATCAAATCAATGATCATTTATATGTACTCTGCTTTGATTTTTTCGAAAATAATGCGGATTATAGAAGGCAAAATAGATCCGTTTTAGTGTGTCAACGGACAATAAAAATTGAGGATCACAAGCAATATATGGATTATAATGTAATTTAAAGAAATGTTACACATATATGCACGCGCATGTATATATACTGTGTGTCTCATTTTAATTTTTACATCGTAATAAATATACAGAGTGGTATCAATTTATGACCTCTAGGGGGGGATCTTGAACAGATAGATCGGACTAAACTGAGTCGAAAAGTATCATTTTGCAAGGTTAACGCAATAGTTAATGAGATATTAATGTTTAAATAGCCGCCTACTATTGCCGAAGGTACGGCCACCCGAGCGCATGGTGCGCGGTCCGCGAGGGACGGAGATGGTCCAGCAGGCACGCCGCATCGTTCGAGCTTAGAGGCTCGCGGCGATGAACAGAACATTTGCCCCATTCCCCGCGCGCCAAGCTATCGATGGCGGATATTCGGTGTTTTAGAAATAATATCTCGATTGCGAAAATTCATTCTGAAGCGTGCACACAGAAAAATGTTACATAAATATTATTATTTGTTTCAAGTAATATTTAATAATAAAAATTAAATAATAAAAATATTTTAAAATTATATTATCAAGAAAATATTTTATAATGATATAATCGTTATTCAAAGGAAGAAGAATAAAAATTGCATTGTCTCTTAGCACTAGAATGATATTGTTCTGCATTTTTCTACACTACCGCTCATATGTGTAGAAGTTCGGATATCCGCATAAATTTCATCGAATGCTCATGTAAAAAATTAAGACATAAAACAGCAATTATATTATATATATTATATATATATTATATTATATATATTATTTTTTAAATATATTTTGAATCGCTTGTATGCAATACATATTAACAATTGCAAAAGCTTTATAAATTAGTTTTAATTTTGTATGTCAAAAGTATTGTCTTTACTTCGTGCAATATTGATTACGAATATAATTAATAAATTTCAAAAATTTGATCAGAGAACACAAATACGGGCTCACGCTACGGTGTATGTCGCCTATGGTACATGATGCAGTCTATCCCCATAAGTGATAGGGAGATAGACTAGCAAAAGCTTTATAAAATATTTTTAATTTAATTTTGGCACATAAAATTAAAAATAATTTATAAAACTTTTGCAATTGCTAGTATGTGTACAAGTGATCTAAAATATATTTAAAAAATAATACAATTACTGTTTTATGTCTTAATTTTTCGCACGATCATTCGATAAAATTTATGCGAATGTCCGAACTTCCATGAGCGGTAGTGTAGAAAAATGCAGAAAAATATTCTAATGTTAAGAGTTAAAACGCAATTTTTTTTCTTCTTCTTTTGAGTAATGATTATATTCATTACAAAGAATATTTTCTTGATGATATAATTTTAAAATATTCTTATTATTAACGTGAAACAAGTAATATTTATGTAACAATTTTCTGTATGTGCACGCTTCAGAATGAACTAAATTGAGTTTTTTTTTCAACAGTTCTTGATCATTTCCCAATTTTCGCAATTGAGATGTTATTTCTAAAGCGCCGAATCCGCTATCGCTTGGCGCGTGGGGAGTGGGGCAAGCACCCCGCTTACCATCGCGAGCCTCTAAGGCCGGGTTCACACCTTGGAAAAGCGGAAAGCAGAAAAGCAGAAACCAATCGGAATTCGCAGTAGTAGGTACATTTTGTCTGCTTTTGTCTTTCCGCAAGTCTTTTGATTGGTTTCTGCTTTTCCGTTTTCCGTTTTTCCGTCAAGGTGAACCCGCTCGTGCGTCGAGCGCTCAGTGAGCCGTACCTTCGGCAATAGTAGGTTGGGCGAATGTGCGTATTCGGCTATCTTTAAACATTAATATCTCGTTAATTATTGCGAGTATTGCAAAATGGTACAGGACTTTTCTCAGTTTAGTTCTGCTCTATCTGTTCAAGATGGGTGGGATCATAAATTTGGGGACAGAATTTTGATCAAATGCATATTTTGAAGACATTTGTATACTTTAAGGCCATGATGTATCCTTGTGTTAAATGCTTGATTTGGGGACATTGTGTGTTTATGTTATTTGTATAATTTGAGTCTTGTATATAATTTGCCTGTCGTTATTAGATGGCGCTGCTTGTACTATAATAATCAGAACTGGTGTGACCTTAAATAAAGCCTTAAATGACTCAGCGAGATTTGTATATTTCAGCTGATTTTCAGCTTGGAAAGCTGAATATCTAAATATGCAGGGCTGGGTAAAATGCCTTTTGAATTCCATTTAAAATACTAATTGTAAAATATTTTTAAAAAGTGTATTTAAAATACAAAATACAGTAGGTTTTTCGAATCTATTTTAAATGTAAAATGGATAAATATTTGGTATTTTAAATAGGTTTTGAATGCAAAATGGTTTTTCCTGCCCGAGCGGAAGAACAATTTTTATAAAAAGTAACATAAAAGCTATATATATATAGCGATATTCGTGGGGTTTGTTTAGAGTGAGGTTTGTTTGTCTCAGAAATCCATAGTTTTTCGTTGATATTTGTAGCGAGACGTTGAATGACGTTGTTTGAGGGTGAGGATTTTTTGGTTTTTTAAACAAACAACGCTACTCTATGTTCCATTACGAATATCTACGAAAAACTAAGAATTTCTAAGATCTTGTTTCAATCTGTTGATTTTCGTAAAAACTTTCCACCAGGATGGTATACATTTTTTAAAAGTATTTTACGTTTGAAATTCGTTTTCAACGGAATTCGAAGATGACTGATTACAATATTATAAATAAAGTATTTCTGACGAGAAATTTGATGAGAATATTTTGAATTTTAATGTTATGATTTGGAAATGAGATTTAATTGAATAAATCAAATTAATACGAGAAGTTGGTTATGGTCAAAATTAGATGTTAAGAGTAATATATATATTTTTAGACATCTATGTAGTATTTTACATAAAATTGAAACATTCATTTTTTTATTAAGATTTGATATTTATGGACAATTTGGAATTAATTTTCTTTTTACTTTAATTTAATTTTAATTTAATTTATAGTTTGTTCGAATATTCATAAAAATCTTTGGCCAATCATGGTTCTTCTTATACAGCAATGATTCTAGGAAAAATTTGTGAAAACATAGAAAACCATTTGGCATTTACCTATTTTGTAAATAGTTAAATGATAGACATGATTCCATTTCAAATGCAAAATAAAGATTTTTCAAAAACTATTTAAAATGGTAAATGCAAAATGCCACATTTCCATTATAAATACATATTTAAAATGGAAATGTGGCATTTTGCATTTACAATTTTAAATAAAACAATTTTAAATAAAAAGTCAATCAATGTTCAGTAAACTAAATTATAATAATCCGTTAAAAGGCTCAAAGCAAAAGCAAGATGTACTTAGCTAATATTGTGAATTACAAAAATATTATATTTAACAAAACAATATACGTTTCCTTATCAGGTCATTTTCAATGTTAAAACGATTTATATTAAAATAATGAAATAATAAAAATTCTAGAAACATCTAATTATATATAAAAACCTCAATATTTACCTCAATAATTACGAAACAATGTGTAATCCAACAATCTTGATATGGCCGCAAGAAGTGCGTTTTATACACTATTATGCGCTGTAATTCTAATCATCTTTATTAGTAGTACAGTATGATACGAATCAATAATATAGGTACGAATCGTGCGACACTTTAATTTGCGTTAAATTCTATTTAATTTCAATTATTATTTCATATACTTTACATAGCAATACTTTATCACGACTTGATGGACAAATGTAGCTTTAAGCGTTTAATAAGAGATCCAATAACCATATACTATATATAACTATATATAAAGTGGTTTTGGCTGTATGTTCATGTATTGCCAGTAAACATATGTATAAGTGCTATAGTGGCTTCCTGAAATAAATTGCAAGTACACTCAAGATAGTATATTCAACATGAACTAGATTTTTAATACAGACTGTTTCAGTACAGACAGTGTGTATATTGGAATGCAGTCTATTATACAATTTACACAAGTCATATAAATTGTCATATCTTGTTGAAGAAAGAAAACAACAAACTTAAAAATTTTAAAGTTTTATTTTTTCTATATGTTCTCAAACTAGTTTGTTATCAATATTCTAAGCATTACAAAATTTTTTGCTTATATCAAAACAAGAAGACTGTGTAGTTTTGTGATAACACTGTCCAATAAATTTAAACATTTTTTTTCTAGATGATGTATCGTAATTTAGACCGGGATTAAGTGACATTATATAGATTTCTTGTCAAGAACGAATCACTACTAAATATGTTAGTACTTTTTTCCATAACAATGAAGCTATTATTTTCATTCAAACCAAATTTTTGTTAATTGTTTAAACACTAAACAAATTATAAAACACTTAAACAAATTATATGTGATAATTTTGATTTCAAATTCATAATCGACTTCACAAACCATTATATACATTTTATTATTCAAATTGCATTAGTAGTCCTCAAAGTACCATATTTACCTACAGGTTCATGGAAGTTTTGTTCTTTTCAGTAATTGTTGTTTCTTGCATAAAACAGTTAATAAAGTAAGTGACTCTTATAGATTTTGTGCCACTGAAAACGAATCCATAAATGAAATTGCTCTATCATGTCAGGTTTATAAGGAAATTAAAACGAAAGATGCTAAAAATAGTACTGTAATACCTTTCATTTAAAATATTGGGAGTACAAATTAGTCCGTTTTTTTATGTTCAAAAATGCATTTATTTCAAAACAAAATGAATGAACAGATCAATTAAAGTATTGTCCATCGCTGCTTACTATTTTTTCCCATCTCTCAGGCAATTTTCGAATTCCATTTCGAAAAAATGATTCGTCTTTGGAGGCGATCCAATTTTGGAACTAATTTTCGATTTTTGCGAAAGAAGTGAACCGGTGACTTGCTGCATCCTTCGGAACAACCAGAAATCAGAAGGAGTAATTTCCGGAGAATACGGCGGGTACGATAAAACATCCCATTTGAGCGTTTCCAAATATTTTTTTACGACTTTAGCGATATGAGGCCGAGTGTTGTCATGAAGAAGAATAACTTTATCATGTCTTTACTCGTATTCCAGCCGTTTTTCTTGCAATGCACGGCTCAAACGAATCAATTGTAGTCGATCACCCGTAATAGAATCGCCAGGTTTCAGCAGCTCACAGTAAACAAGATCCTTTTGGTCCCATCAGATACAGAGCATGATCTTCGAACCATGAATGTTCGGCCGTGGTGTTGAGATCGATGGCAACGATTGACCGGGTTTAGTGTAATATTTTTTCTTCTTGGGGTTGTCGTAGAATATCCACTTCTCATCTCCAGTCACAATCCGATGCAAAAAACCTTTTTTCTGTTGTATTTGAATCAGCTGTTCGCAAGTGAAAAATCGCCTTTCAATGTCTCTCGGTTTCAGTTCATAAGGCACCCAATTTCCTTGTTTTTGAATCCCCATGGCTTTCAATCGTACAGAAACGGTTTGTTGGGTTACCTCCAATGATTCTGCAAACTCCTCTTTGACTCTGATCTTCTTCGAGTAATGCCTCTAATTTTTTGTCTTTGAATTTTTTTGACTGTCCAGAGCGAGGCTTGTCTTCAACGCTGAAATCTCCATCCATGAAACGATGAAATTATTCCCTACATGATTTATCAGTTGGAGCAGTGTCACCATAAACTTCGACAAACATTCGATGGGCTTCAGTCGCACTTTTCTTCCAATTAAAGCAGAAAATCAAAACCTCCCGCAAATGCTGCTTGGTTAACACAAAATTCGACATTTCAAACACAGTAAAAATCATTTTTGTATGAAACTCAAAGTGATATAAACTGAATATTATTAGCAGACGTTTAACCTCTCTGAAATCGCCAAAATCAGCTGTCACTATGAATCGTTCACAACAATTGGAGCCATCTTTAGGGAAATGGACCGAACTAATTTGTACTCCCAATATCTCAAAAATCTGGCGAAAGCAATTCCATTTATAAATTCGTTTTCAGCGATAAAAATTCTATAACAGTCCTACACCTATTTTTTTTAGTATGCAAGAAATAATAGTTACACTGAAAAGAAGGAAACTTCTATAATATCTTCTATCTATAGATAAACATAACTGCTAATGTAATTTGAATAATCACCTGCATGAAGTAGTTTGTAAGGCAGATGAGAAATAAAAATTATGACATATAATCTGTTTAAACATTTATTGTTCAATAATAAACAAAAAATTTAAATTAAAATAACAGCATTATTCGATTTTATGGAAAAAAATATATCTAATTGTGTAAAAAAGTAATGCATTACATTATTTTTCCGTCATCCCATTTGTTGTAAAAAAAAATACAAAACAATAGCTGACTATATGAGAAAATAAATATGAATAAATATGAGAGTCGTCGGATAAACCCGTGCAAAATTTAAAACGTGACATCACTTGTGTTGAGATTATTTTTAATAGCCAACAACTCTTGGAGGATCATATATGGGGGAAAATAATTTCCTCACGAGATACAGTGCTAACCAAAAAAGTCGATAATGACTTGACGCGAGGAATCAAATCGATTTATCAAACTCGACATAGACAATTAATAATTACGGAAAGAGCTTTTTCGAATCTCTTCTAATCGTAAACTTCTGTGTTTCATGAGATTCCAGTGCCCCGTGCAATTAGTAGATAGATCTGAAGTAAGATCGAAAGCGAAAAGAGTGTAACCATTGGCGTAAGTGCCTCTACTTATTACCCTCGTTCAAAAAGTAAATGCCGGTTTCGGAGAATAAGGAGTGATAAACTTCAATGTAGAGCGGTTCGTCTTTCGAAAAGTTCGGCTATAATGATCAATTGGGAATTTGCTGATGTACAATGAAAAGAAATTTAGTCCGCAATTTTTGAAATAAAACGGGTTCAAGTTTTTATCAACGTTAAACACCTTGTTATCAATGAAGTCGATTATTATTCGTTTCGGCAATTGTCCGAGTATTGCATTGTCTACTGATTCTCCCATGACGCCAGTGTCATGAATGTTTTAACTTCGACTCTTGTAACGGGATACTTGGCGGTAGTTTTTTTGTTCAGCATTCTAGCGTGTGCGAGTAACACACTCGAGTTTATTTTTGCTCTTCTTACGAGTAGACATCAAGAATATGTGTTTTTAATATCATTTTATCTTCCATAAGGCAAAGTGAATCTTTCGAGTCTTATTCTAACTTCCATTCTGTTAATTAAAAATTTATCTTCGAAAACGTCACAGAAGATAACTTAGCTACGTGAAGGTAGATTTAGCGCGTGATTTCCCTGAATGTATTGCGCGCGTCTCTGGAGGGCCGTATTTGGATTTGATGAGTCTAATGTGTCGTCCATATAATTGGGAATGTCCGCGTCCCACAAGGAAGTTAAATGGGAAGTTTTTACGGGTGAAGCATAATTTAATTAACGCCTCGAGGTAGGCGCGATATGCGTAAGCATTTGGTAGTGACATGAGTTTTTGATTGAAATATATATCGATTTGATTGAACATGGAATGCAGTAAATGATTTACGAGTGCTACTTTTGCCACATCATCGGGGGCGACTGATATGTTCTCCCGCGTTCGCTTTCTACGGATTCAAAGGCTCAATATGGTGTGCGTGAGGTCCAGATAGTTTCCTCCATGTCCGGATATGATGAATTTTATGGGTCGTCCGCAAAGGAAGTTACGGGTTTGTAATAAATCTATTGCGAGCTCTCGATATTGGTTTGTGTAGGAGATAGGGAAAAGAGATCGAGTTCGCTCTTTATACATCTGAGTGGGTGAAAAAAGAACATGCTTTTTCTCCAACCGCGAATTCTTATCTCAAGTAAGAGAATATGTCAGATTCCTTGATTCGATATTTTCTAGCGGTTTTTTGATTCTTTTTTCTTGCAGCACGAATTTTTTCTTCTTCGTTACTTTTTTGCTCTTTTTCTCAATGATTTTCTTTTGACCACCCGACGACGTTTACGAAGAGTGATACTTTACGAATATATTTTATATCTCGACCATCTCATCAAGGAATTTATTTTTTCTTTGACTTTTCTCTTCAGATTACTCTGTTGATTCTGCGAATCAACTTTTGACCGTTTCCTTTAACGATTTATTATTTTCAATCGTCTTCTATTATGTTAATTCTCGTCCGTAAAGCTTCTTTACCGACAGCATGTGCGTCTTTATTTAGGTAAGGTATGTAGTATTTTTCTAAATAGCTCGTCGAGAAAGCTTCCGATTCTATATTCGCGTTAGTTGGGCGAATCGACAAAAACATGTGGAATTCCACTTCGGTGTCTTGTGCATCAAAATACTCCTCATATTTCATCGCTAGTTCCTAACTAAAGACAGTCACTCATCGACACGCTCGTATACATAAAAAAAAGAAAGTTATTGCTTAGGTTTAAAATGCAGCTGTTAGCGTTCCGAATTCGAATGAAATTTTTTTTCCAAGATAATCTCTTATATCTATTTCGATCTAAGATTTGTTCGTCACAATGGGATATAATTTGGAAATGAGAAATGCTTCATCAAATTTTCATCAAATATGTAATTATGACTGGGTATATATCGACCGGAACTGTCCTGAGAAGAGGAATACGCACATCGTTATATAAAGCTTCCAAATATCGCAATAAATGAACAATTTATCGAGAATATCGCGCTACTCTAATAACCATCTCCAAGTCGTTTTCCCATCTTCTTATTAAATCCGTGAATAAGAAAAGTTTTCTCTTCTGTTTCATTGGAATTAGGTTTACGTATCGCGAACTTGGAATAAAATAGGTGATTAATTGTAGAAATTGCTGATAAGAAATCTAGCATTCGTAGAAGATTATCGGAAAAGTTTATATGTAACATTTTATACTTCTCATCGCAGTTATCAAGACTTTACGCTTTTTGTTGTTCTAAATAAAAATGCGATTCGGCATCTTTACATGATATTAATCGCATTAATAAGCTCATGGATATCGTAAATTCCATTTGAAAATGAAACTTTTTAGATGCACCATTTATTCTTTAATCTGGTTTAATATCGAAGAATGTGATCACATTTTCGTTATGACGTACGTGTAAAAAGATACAGGAAAATTGAATCTCGCTTATCGCAACCATTGGCCGTGTAACACTATAGAGTGGTAGTTCCGTGAAGGACGACGTTGTATTATCCGAAAAATGACGCATACTACTATTACTCGAAAGTACCAGAAAAAGAAATTGTTCATTCTTCGCGAAGAGAAATTAAACTCGAAGCAGGAATCCAAAAATCAAGCTTACTAGGATAATCGCGCCAACTAACAAGCACTTGCTTAGCCCGTCGTCCCCTACTTTTTATCATGCGATCGATGATAAACAGATCTTCCTCTAAGTTTTTCTTGAGCTAATTCTTGTTCATAAAAAATGTCTGACTTCGTCTACTAAATCTCGCAGTTTGTATATGTGAGGGCTTCAACAATCGAAAATACAGTAAATGTAAATAAATATCTCCTCGCTCCACTTAGCCTCATATCCTTTCTCAAAGGCACCTTTCGCTCTGATGCGAATGAGATCTCCGATGCGATATTTAACCTTTCGCGCCTATTTCTTTAACGTTTTTTCAATGAGCTATATTTTCACGAATGATATATGCATTTTCTCTCGTTACTTCCACAGGTTGTTCTCGTGGACGAGTGACGCGTGTAATTGTGAGCGCGTACAATGTCTTGCAGAACATTGATGTAACGTCGCGTATTTTAATGTGTGAAATAATGTCATATTCGCTCCTTCAGTGTTCTGTTGAAACGCTCAATGGCGGCTTTGACATCTGAATTGCGCATTACCCAAAAACAAATGTCGTTTTCTTTAAGAAATTTCTATTGATTGCGCGACAAATTTTTGACCCTTGTCCGTTTATAAGTATACGGGTACTCGTCCTTCGTTTTTCGCTAATACGCGTTGAAAAACTTTTATCGCGCAGTTATTCGTTTTGCTACGAAATTTTTCATAATAATATTGGCATTATGGTGATGGGAATGTGATGTCGATGTTTGTGTGAGATCGTGAAAAACACCTTTGTTTGTCTCATTATCCCGTGGTATTGTCTTCTGCATTTTCGTTTTAGTTGGGTACGTTTTTCTGCCTTTCTTGGTTAAATTGTAGACATCATCATAATGCCTCTCTGTACATTTTCCATCTCTCGCTTTCATTGCGCGGCCAATCAGAATTAAGAATACGATTCATCTCCGCATCGAGTCGTATTAGTTGAATTCCGGGAGTTTGGACTGTATTATTAGTGCTTGCTATTATCCGAATTTTGCGGTGATTTCCTTTTACTCTCCGCTAGTGAATGATGTCGAATTCTGATGTAGTTGATGCTATATTCTCTCGAGATTTTCCGTTGAAATTAAAATCATTTTTTTAGACCTCTCCATAGCGTTTTGTTCTCACGATTTCAATCCTCGGATGATTAGTGATAATTAGTGATAACAAGATCGACAATATAAATCCAATAACATAAGATAAAAATCCATTGCATCTTTTTGCATCAACAGCTTTTTTTTATCCCTCCAATCACCGCGTTTTGTTACGATACAATGCAGAAATGATTTGTATTTGTTTAACCGATTTTTTTTGCAACGTTCGAGCGAGACATTATCTTTGAGTATATTAAAAATTTTCACATTCACAAATGCAACGAATTAGTTTTTTGTCAGCAGAGTGTAGGAAGATTGTGCGTGGATTTTTGTTCAGATGACAGATGTCGCGAGGAGACAGGCGTTTCTCTTACCGATCGAATGTGAGGCAATTTCGTCGCACTATGTGATTTCTCGTCACCCTTCTTCATCATGAGAAAAGCAAACGACACGCATGATGTTCCGTAATTACCTTTTATACGATTCCGTTGGAAAATGATTTACGCGGTACGTAGATGTAATAAGTCATATCCTCGGGAAAAATACATATGTTCGAAATCGATATTCCGGGACAGATCGAGCAACAAATAGCTGAGGCTTTGACATAGCGTTGTAGTATGTTTTTTCTAAGAATTTTGAATCGGAATAAACTTGGCGCGCTAAATAGCGAATTTGAGCGCAATCGTGCGGATTTTTAAAAACAACGATGTAATTCGTGTTTAGTGATATCGCGCTGATCATGTCTCTAATAGAAGAGATTCTGCGAGATGAGAATAACACTGAGATTCTTATGATGACTGCCTTTAGTAAAAGATCTACAATCTTCTCTCAACGATGATTCTCTTATAAGATCGATTATTACTAATTTCGGAGAAAGCGGATCGTTCGAGTAATTCTCCGAACGAGTAAACTCTCGCGAAATTTAATTACGTTCTTCTTCATCGCTTTAACGTTACTGTGTCACCAATTCTGTCCTTTGACCTCTTTTACATAATCATCATATTGTAATTTTCGATAAGCTTCTTGCCACTCCATGTAATAAAATAAAACTTTCTCGAAACACACATCGGACATGAGAGATAAATATCGAAGGAAAAGTTTTACAAAAATCGTCTTTCCGTAACTGGTCGAACCGCATATGATCGATGTCCAGGGATGTTTCTAGCGTACGTCCATTTTGCGAAATGAACGCACGATTATCGTGTAAGATTTTAAAAGCAAAAAAAAAAAGATAAAAAATGGCGCTTACAAAATAATATTTTCAAGAATATAGTCAAAGGACAAATTTAAGCAGGAAGATAAGCTAATCGCGACGAAGAGGCTCTCTACGCGGGCTCACGTTCGCGTCAGCGTACCCTGCGTAGGTTAATCGCGGGTGTGAGAGCACCGTGGCGTCTTCTGAATTAATTCACACCACGATGCAGCGCGTATAAGCTTATCCGTCGAAGTCAGCTTACAATTCTTTCGGATATGTGAGTGTGGGGCGCCGAGCTTATATGCGTTGTCGTGAGAAAGTTTATAATGGACGGAGGAAGAAGGTATACAAAAATTTTTCTTATATTTTAAATATAAATATATATATTTTATTTTTATATTCGCTGTTTATTTTTTACAAAAAGAAGGAAGGAAAAGAGGAAAAAAAGCTTTTAAAGTTGTTTTTATCATTTAATCATTTTTCGAACGCTTCAAATACAATTTTATATGGTGAAAAAATATTTATATTTTACATTATAAAATTGAATAATAATTCTAATACTAAAAAGATTTATAAACAATATTCTATATAAACAATATTTATAAACAAGATTTATAAACAATATTTTATTTTACAAAATCTTATATTACAATTTTTACCTAATTATACTAATGGACGGAAAACTCAACAACGTTGCTAATTTAAAATGAGAAAAAAAGTTCGAGCAAGAGAAAGATTATATCTACGAAATCGTGTGGAAAAGAATAACGATTATTAATAAATTTACATTTTACTAATACTGGCGCATATGATTTTGTCTCATTTCATGTTATTTCATGAAACGCAGTATGCCGAAAATTGCTGTAAAACGCAAATTGATCACCGTTTCCTCCGATTGTTCTTTTGCTTCTCATCTTTTTCTTTCATTTTCTTCAATTAATTTCTTAATTAAAATTTATTGTAAGTAAAAATGATCGAATTCTTAAAATTAAGTATTATTCTCTTTATTTTATCTTATGCGTGTATCCTTCTGGCGTACGAACAATATACGCGTAAAATTTTTATCACCCGGAACAAACGACTCGATATAACTCGCGGCTATATCTTTCGAGTTCATTCGTCATCACCCAGAAAATTATCCGTACGTGGTTCATACTCATTCGGCTCACCGGTAAATACATGAGTCTGTGTCATAATACAAAACACGCTTATTTAATTTTTCTAAATAATCATATAATTTTAATCTTGCTACATTGTCATATTTGCTGCGATTACGACGTTCGTCATCAGAGAAGACATGACTTCTTCACGTATCTGCTAGGAAACATGTATTATTTCATTATTGACGAGTAATATATCAGTTATCTTATGCTCCGGACTCGTGAGTAAAATCATTAGTCGTTAGTAGGACTTTACAATTTCGGTATTAGGTAGATTGGTTCGCTGGCTGAATTTTCTCCAAAATGAATTTAGATAAAGCTTAGCGAACGCAAACTGGAATTTCGAGCAATATTATTTTTATCGAGAACGATACCTTCGGTTTTTTCATATACTTTCAGGGAATGTTTTTTAGCATCGTTATCTCTGCATTCGCTTGGCCATCCATTAGCTTCTTGCTTTAATTGTAAAAATTTTTATATTCGGCAAACAAATAGTATCGAGCATCATATCGTGTGACTTTATACTACCAAATTTTACTCTTGAGATAGTCCTTATCAATGACTTCGTAATTCGCATATCTAAGTACCTTCGAATTCACGCTCGTCAGGACGATTGTGAGTGCACGTTTTCTGTAAGAAAATTTCGCAGCAACTTCGACACAGGAAAAGCAGCTTTTCTCTTACTCGATATGGGAATAGCAGAAAGAGATTACGTGGTAGAAGTACTTACAGTATACAAGATCTTCGACCGAGTCAAAATTAAAATTTGACACTTCGCCAATTAACTCGTTAACTCGCCAACATAAATATCGGGGCCGTATGGGAAAGTACCCGTTTTCAACACATATGAATACAAAAAGCATACGTTCATATATGCGTATTTTCTCTGGTTCTCGTAATTTCATACAGTAATAGCGATGTTTTCATATGACCGAAAAACGCGTCGCATGGATCGAGAGGATCGGATTTTAATATCGTGTGATTCTTGAGAAAATCACGCATCTCGAGATTTTCATTAAGCATTTCCCGGTCAAAATTACACTCCCATTTCTCTATCCCCATTTTAGTAGACGATATATCGAAGAGGTCGTAACATGCGTCGATCATATCTCCACAATTTGCAGAGGAAAGCGTTCTGTCGCGATTCATTCCCCATTGGGCAGTATTTAAATGAATTTCTGCAAGAGATTTTCTTTTCATAAGTTCTTGATATTTGCAAAACAAATTTGGCATGACAAAATTTTTGGCAATCTTTTTTTATAATTTTTTTGTTACTAGTGCAGAATAATTCTGATGAATAGAAATGATCTTAAAAAATAAGAAATATACTTTAGAGAAAAATATTTGTTCTATCAATTATTATAATATTAACATAACATTAATATGTTAAAATTTTTCACGCAACTATGTAATTGTTACATACATTCGCATTATATTGAATTTAATATATTGATATTAAGTGAGAAATTATAATATTGATGTTATTTTTATTGGTGTTTACGGGAGTTATATTATAAAACATTAATTTGTATGCACGCTTCGATACTGATCTCACATAATACATTTGATTTGAAAGTTTCCAATCAGAAATTCTGATAACATCAATTCATTTTTGTCACAATTTAGAATGTTTAAATGTTATGCAGCAATATCTTTCTTTATTTAAGTTTGTGCATATTAGAGCACTGCATCTGGAAGGCATTTTATAATATGCACAAATCCTGTTTAGATATCTGAAATGTAAAAATTCTTAATTTTATTTTATGTATATATTAGGTGTAGGAAAAAGTTCGTGGCGTTTTTTTAATGCCATCTAATGGAAAAAACTTAATATGTACAATAGAGGAACGTATATATATATACTTCCAAGATTAATAATATGTATCACTTACAAAGACCTTATCAATTGTATAAAATTGAAGAGAATTACAGCATAAGATTTTTGTAGTCATCTAACTCATAGAACTTATAGTAAATGAAAATGGAATATGCTATCCAAGCAGTGGAAGGTGTGAGCAACATCTAAGAGACAGAAGATGTATTTATATATTTCTGTTCTACTCAGTGACTTTTCTTTCTTCTGCATGTGCCAAGTGAGGCGGATAGAATGAGGATGGAAAAAGGATAGAAGAGGATAGAAAGAGGATAGAAAGATATTTTTGTCTTTTAGATGTTGCTCACAGAGCTCAACGTTCGTATTCCCCTTTCATTTACCATAAATTTTATGGTCTAATCTAAATACTGGACTGGCATAGCCCCATGGCTCTATGATACCCAGGTCCAATCAGAGAAGACCGAGTCACGTGATGCAATTTATCACTGGTTCTCTGTGAGGCTTTATAATCAATATGCAAGAATGATGCTAAGAAGTTATACAGTCAAGAGGAGGTTTTAATTCATGCTAATTTGAAAACTTTTAGGATCGACTGTGTAAAATATATTACATATATAACGTTGTGTCTGCTTTGGCTGGCTGGATCAATTCCCGGTCTGACACACGTGTGAACGTTACAATTAGGGATGCATCGTAAAATTGCCGGATACCGAATATACAGGATATTCGAAAAATCCCAGACCTCTTAAATATCTCGAAAAGTAATCATTTCTGAGAAAAATGTTTCATACAAAAGTTGAATAGTTTAAAATGGTCTATTTACTGATCTTATCAGTTTGTCCTTAGGTGACGTTACTAAGATCAGGTCAAGGTCAAATCGATTTTTTTAAACGAAACATCCTATTTTTTTATTTTAGAATCTAATAGCTAGTGTCAAGAGTTTTTTCAAAATACTATAATAAAGTTATTTTCTGTTAAGTACTTTTCAAGTTATAAAGTTCGGAAATTAGTATCGCCGACATTAGCATTATCCAACGTGTTCAACCAACTGTTAAAATCTTTTAAATGTTGTTTAGGATCATGTCCTAAAAAATGTTTCTCTTATTTTCATTTTTACTAAAAATTCATTTTTATATAAAAACAAAAATAAGAGGTACAACTTCCAATGGCCTTGATTTTGACAAATATCCAGGTTACGATCGTGAACAATATTTAAGAGATTTTGCCATCGGTCAGATATTTTTGGTAGTGCTAATGCCGCAGATACTGTAACTTCTATTGTAATTTTATAAATTGAAAAGTACTTAATAGAAAATGACTTTATTATATTTTGAAAAGCTCTTGACATCAGCTATTAAATTTTGAAATAAAAAATAGGATGTTTCGTTTAAAAAAATCGATTTGACTTTGACTAATCTTGGTAGCGCCATCTAAATAAAATTGATAAGATCAATAAATAGATCATTTTAAACTATACAACTATGAATGAAAAATTTTTCTCAGAAATGCTTATTTTTAAGATATTTAAAAAGTTCGGGACTTTTCAAATATTCTATATATTACATATATAACGTTTGTATCAGTTTTCCTTTTGGCCGGATTGATTCCCGGTTTCACATACATGTGAATATGTTATAATCTTACCGATTATCAAGCAAATAGACGCATCTTCATACTTTAGAGGTCCATGATTCAGTTTCTAGGCATTTTTGGATTTTATGTCCATTGAAACATTTGTTTATGATAGTAAGGAGGACAATGTATTAAATTTTCAGATAATTTCTCCGGGATTCTCAAAATTCATAAGGTGCAAAGTCTTTTAATGGGATGAAATTTTAAAAGTTTACAAAATTCCATGGTGTGAATTAAAAATCACATAAAAATTTGATTTACATCTTTCAAAAGCACAAATCTTTATTTTTAATTTGATTATTTATTGAGCGTTGTACAATCTTTTTTCAGAGTTATTTAACATTGAAGCAAAAACGGCTCTTTTTATTTCAGACCGTGGAACTTCATAAAGTCCGTTCAAAAGTTTTAGATTTGACGGATTTCCATTTGTATCCGTAAAGTGTCAGTCAAATCGAAATCTCAATTACTGTTCGCGAAAATAAAGATTTCATGCTTTAAAATGTTTTTTAAACATCTCGATGATTTTTGATGATTTGTCTTGAAATTTGCCTTGAAATTTATCTTTGGTGGGGGAAGGAGGGATAAAATGCTTAATTTGTTATTGAATGTATACATATATATATATATATATATATTGATATATATATATACATACACACACACATACACACACACACACACACACACACAC
>NW_012130078.1:2593437-2602007 GCF_000143395.1 Atta cephalotes
ACACACACACACACACACACACACACACACACACACACACACACACACACACACACACACACACACACACACACACATATATATATATATATATACAAGAATACTTGTATATATATATATATATATATATACAAGAATAATTAACTTCGACTGTGTATAATAATCACACATTTTGAATCAATTGCAAATAACATTTATATTGCATTTTAAATCGAATTCTATAATAAAAATATATTTTGTTTATTGTTAATACTTCTTGTACGTGTCTTTGTAGTTTGACAATTACGATTTCTTTACAGGCACGTCCACCTACAACTATGCCTTATAAGTCGCAAATTAAACAAAATATTCAAAATATCAATGTTACTTCACATGATATGGATCTTTATACAAACTACACTTATGAGTATCAATATATATTTGATACTTAACAATAATTGGGAAATATGGACATTTGAATTCACTATTAACAGTATATATTCATGTATTGATTTCATTTTGCACAGTATCATATTTCTCATATTAAACTACATTTGTCAAATTATTTATTATAAGGTACAGTAAAATTAAAACATTACTAAATACATATTAATTAGAATTATAAGCACAAGCAACAATTTTGCAACATTAAAATTACACATATTGAAATTTTTTTTTAAATAACGCATCTTTTTGCGTTTTCAGCAAAATTTTCAATTTTATTAAAAACTATTATATTGTTTTAAAACAATTTCAGATAAACGAGACAGTAGCAATTCTATACAAATTATCCAATTATAATCTCGATGAGGAGTTACGTAAACAGGTAAATAATTACAAGATTTTATGTAGAATTTTAATTATTGCACGTTTAATTTTACTTAACTTTAGATCTCATAGAAGTTTGGATATTTGTAAATTTCATCGAATATTTATGTAAAAAATTGGGATGTTATAAAACAACAATTATGTTATCCATTTACATTAGGATACTTATTCACATGTACTAACGCCCATAGGTGGGATAGATTAGAAAAAGTTTTATTAATCATTTTCTATGCAAAAGCGAATTTGAATTTGTTTTATTATACTATCAATGTCCTACTAAATAAACACATTTTAGTACATAAAATAGAAAATATTTTGTAAAACTTTTGCAATTAGTATTATACGTACAAGTAATTTAGAATATATAAAAGAACATACTATTAAATCCATAATATTAAATTATATCCAATTTGATAAATTATATCCAATAATCATTTTCAATTATATCTATATTATTATAGATCGCCACTGATTTTTTTTAATATGCCGTTAACTAATTGAAATAATAGAGTTAGAGTAGTTAATTCAAGAAAGTATATTAAACTTGTCTAAAATTTAATTATTAATACGAACATTATTTGTTTTGAAATTGAAAAATGGATTGATTTTGAGATATATTGAAGTTAAAAATAATATTATTTAGGGATAAAATTGCTCCTTTGATATCTAACAATAATATAATACAATTAATGCTTTATAACAGTATCTTAATTTTTTTATTTGATTTAATCGAATTTATGCATGTATTCGAACTTTCATGAAAGATAATGTACGTCTTAATGTTTCACTCAATTATTTAATTTCAATTAGATTTTACAATTTATATTGCAAATAAAACTCAGGGAGGTAAAATTTGGCTTGGGACATTTCCACTATGGAAATAATTTCATTTGCGAGGTATGTTCTATATTACATAAAATTGTAAGAATATAATAAACGTATACATATAATTGAATAAACATTTCTACATTCAATCTTCATCAAATTACATAACATCTACATGTAATGTATATTGGAATCCCTTCTCAATTAACTGCATTTGTTTATTTTTCATTGTTATTTTACATATAAAAATCTTTTTTTTACATTTATTGTTCTAAATAATTTAACACAAATATTTTCGTATTAAATATATGAAATAATGAAAATATATTTCTTCAGATGTACAGTGCAGTTTTGGCCTTCCTGATGATTTTAATGCAGGTACATACTCCATAACACAAGGCAATAAGAAAAATATCTCAGAAGTGCAATAATACATTTCCTGAAAATTTTGTTGCGCTGAACATGATATCGTTATTAGAATTTATTTAGCACGTCAGAAATTTGAGTAAATTGAAACATAATTGTCCAAAAATGGTCACATGCAACATTTTTTTAGGCAAAAAACTGGAACTCTAAATAAACTCAACAACATCTGAAAATATAATTTAATCAAGGGCTTTCGAACGAATTTTGATTCATGATCATACCACATTTTTTAATTCATAAAGATATTTGAATTTTAGATTTTCTGTAAAATTTTCAAGGAAAGTTTATACACATATCTAAAAAGAAACCGAACTTTTCTTCCAGAAATGGTACTAATCGCGCCATTAAGTGCGCCACTATAATGTACAGAATTCGATATTTTGAACATTATATTAAATATATGAACATTATATTATCGTGCACAATAAATATTTGAAACGGTTCGTAACAATTCTTTGTGTAGTGTGAAAATGCAATGGTTGTTTCGTGATTCGTGACGTTTCTCGTGGAAACTGCGATGGAGCAATGTGCTCCCGCAAGAAAATTTTTTCGAAATTTTTTGAAATTTCTTATTTTAATAACTTAAATGTTTCGATAAGTTTTCTTTAGTTTCGTGCAGAACTTAATGGCTAAAATTGTAAATTTATGGAATGTAACATAGAATCTAAAATTCGAACAGAAATAATTTGATGAAAAAAAGTAATCATGAAACGAAAATTCTTGAATTATACTTTCAGATGCCGTTCAGTTTATTTAGAAATCAATTTTCTTTTTGCTGCAAAAAATGTGGCCAAAAACATCATTTTTTATCCCTTTCCAATTCAAATACTTAAAATCCTGTCCTATAAGCAAATTCTGTCAATGGTATTGCGTTCAGCGCAAAAAAAATCTTCGGGAAATATACTACCGCATTTCAGAGAGAAAAAAAGTGATTTCTTGTTGCACCGTGTAAATCTTCTATTCTCTCCAATGCATGAAAAAATGATTTAATTGTTTTGATATCAATGTACATAGTTAAATGCATTTTGATTAAATAGAATTTTAAGTTGTTGATTATAATTTCGAGATTTTACAACTAGAATGTTTGGTACTCTACTATTACAATATATATTATAAAGATTATGTTATACTATTATATCATATTATAAAGCTTTTTTTAAATATTTTTCAGCTTAATATATTACGTGAGATCTAAACATCATTACAAAAAAAATTCTCAATGTTAACTTCAATGTATTTTAAGTAGTTTGATTGTTGTGCCAAGATTATAGTGTCAAGTCAGGTGAAATATATACTGTATTATATCATGCATGTTTTATATAATATATATATATATATAACATGCACGACATAAAAATCATAAAATAATACAGTATATATTTCGCCTGACTTGATACTATAATTTTGGCACAATAATCAAATATATTTATATATTCTGAAGTACATAGAACGAAGGGACATTTTATCCTTCTTTATTATTCGTGAACAACAAAGACGGATTATATATGCGCTTCATGGGTAACTCAAAACGCATCTGAAATGATATGTGCCGTGGCTGACGAGAAAACGTTTTTTTCTTCTGATCTGTCAATGTAATTTGGAGTAATGTATAAAAATTTTGAAAGTTATTTTAATAAAAATACGGTTCCTTTATCCTGATTTACATTTAGTGAATAATAACGATAATTGATGCATGAAATGATCATCATGAAATACGAATAGATTTAATGGAAAGGTGATATATGTGCATAATTCGATTGATGAAATCTGCGGTTATTCAATCGGCAAGAAATTTTGGTTTACTTACCGAAAAAAATGTATTCGGAGCAATAATAAATTTTGATATATTTAATAGGAACGAATTAATTATTCTCACTTATTCTTACAAAAATTCAAATTCGTTCGTTTGAACGGACATATTGGCTTCCAAAATTAATTTCAAAGATAAAATTATAAATGAGTATAAAATATAGACATTATCATTATCTCCTTTGTAGAAACCATAGTACTATCTTTATAAAAATCATAATAGCTTTGATAAAAACAGATAATTGTACATCACGAGATTTAAATAATAGTATAACTTTAAGCGGAGAAAACTGCATAAAAGTCATGTTTTAAACCATATTAAACGCCATATTGTTTTGTTAAAATCGTACCTAATATTCGCCGAATAATTAGTGAATAATTTTGCTGATATGTAATATTCGGTTATGTGTCAAATATGATATATTCATTGTATTTTTATTTTGCGAAACTATTTTGTGTAACAATGTAAATTATTATATTGTCGTATTACAAAATATATTAAGCGCACTTTGTGTACATTAAAGAATCTGGTTATAATTACGAAATATTGAGTAAAATAATTTCCTCCAAATGTTTAGGTAATATAACTAACAATAAACATAATTTTAATTATTTAAATATTTAGTATAAGTATTACCAAATAATAATACTAAATATTTATAAAAGTAAAATATATTTTGTTGCACTACTTGAACTATGTTTAGTTAGAACTATTGGGAGTACAAATTAGTTCGGTCCGTTTCCCTAAAGATGGCTCCAGCTGTTGTGAATGGTTTATAATGACAGCTGATTTTGGCGGTTTCAGAGAGGTTAAACATCTGCTAATAATATTCAGTTTACATCGCTTTGAGTTTCATACAAAAATCTTGATTTTTACTGTGTGTTTGAAATGTCGAATTTTGTGTTAACCAAGCAGCATTTGCGGGAAGTTCTGATTTGTTTTCTGCTTTAATTGGAAGAAAAGTGCGGCTGAAATCCATCGAATGCTTGTCAAAGTTTACGATGACACTGCTCCAACTGATAAATCATGTAGGGAATAGTTTCGACATTTTAAGGATGGAGATTTCAGCGTTGAAGACAAATCTCGCTCTGGACAGCCAAAAAAGAAGACAAAGAATTAGAGGCATTCTTTCAAAGAAGATCAGAGTCAAACGCAAGAGGAGCTTGCAGAATCATTGGAGGTAACTCAACAAGCCGTTTCTGTACGATTGAGAGCCATGGGAATGATGACAAAAACAAGGAAATTGGGTGAACTTATGAACTGAAACTGAGAGATGTTGAAAGGCGATTTTTCACTTGCGAATAGCTGATTCAAAAACAATAGAGAAAAGGTTTTTTGCATCAGATTGTGACTGGAGATGAGAAGTGGATATTTTACGACAACCCCAAGAAGAAAAAATACTACGCTAAGCCCGGTCAATCGTTGCCATCGACCTCAACATCAACACCGGTCGACATTCATGGTTCGAAAATCATGCTGTATCTGGTGGGATCAAAAAGGTCTTGTTTACTATGAGTTGCTGAAACCTGGCGATTTCATTACGGGCGATCGGTATCGGCTACAATTGATTCGTTTGAGCCGTGCATTGCGAGAAAAACGGCCGAAATACGAGCAAAGACATGGTAAAGTTATTCTTCTTCATGACAACGCTCGGCCTCATGTCGCTAAAGTCGTAAAAAAATCGCTAAAAAAATATTTGGAAATGGGATGTTTTATCGCCCCCGCCGTATTTTCCGGACATTGCTCCTTCTGATTATTGGTTGTTTCGAAGGATGCAGCACGATTTGGCAAGCCGGTTCATTTCTTTCGCAGAAATCGAAAATTCAAAATTGGCTCGCCTCCAAAGACAAATCATTTTTTCGAGAATTTGAAAATTGCCTGAGAGATGGGAAAAAATAGCAGCGATAGACAATACTTTAATTGATTTGTTCATTCATTTTGTTTTGAAATGAATGTATTTTTGAACACAAAAAAACGAATCGAACTAATTTGTATTCCCAATACTTGAACAATTGTTTGAAATTTTATTCGACATTTGCAGCTATAATCATTTTTTTTTCAATGTGTTCTGTGAAAGGAACTCACGAATATATAATTAATAACCAAAAATACAATTAATAATGAAAATACAATCAAAGTTATGATGTCAAAATATGAGGCAAAAATAATACATTAAAATTAAAAAACAATACATTAAATAATTGCAATCACATAATCTCAATTAAATAATAGAATCGACATTAGTAGAATAGTTAGTAGGAATTCTAACCCACGGATACAACAATCATCAGATGGCTCTAATGTCGCATAGGGAAAGCAGAGTAGATGCTTGCATAGAAAACGGTGATCATTTTGAACATCTCTCATAAACAAATAAACATTTACTTATTCAGAAACATCAATGCAAATACACATATGCATGTAGATGTGCGCACGCGCATCATTTAATAGACATTTAATAGACATCGGTTATTAAATTCTAGATTAAGATGTTAAGTAAAATGTTTTATTTAAAAAAATCAATGTGACCTTGATCAGATCTTGGCAAAACCACCCAAGATCAAACTGACATGATCAATAAATAGATTTTTTAAATCCCACAACTTTGATCTGAATATATTTTTGATTGGATCTTATCCTGCGGAGATAAAAAGGATAGATGGATAGTCTGAGACACTCTGTATACAATATACAAAAATATTTTATCATCAAATAGGGAAAACTTTTTTGTTCGAAAATTTCGGTGGAATGTTTATCATTTATCAAAATAAAAATGAATAGAACATTAAACATGTGTCTTAATTATATCTATATACGTTACTGTATAATTTAATCTGTTTTTAAATGCCATAAGACTAATCAATAAAAAAAAAAACATTGCAAACACTGTTAAAATTTACAGTAGTACAAACTTATCTTTTTAGAAAAAAAAAGTAAAAAGGCGCTAAGAATATGCTTCTCGAACAAAACCTAAATGTTATGTATCTTTTAATTATTTCAACTCAAATAATAATAGATTTAATAAAAAAAATATTGAAAGTCTTCTTATTCCAACTCCAAGTAAGCAGATTTAATTCTCTGCAAAAAATTATTACACCTTGCAAAAAACTATTGTACTGAATTAAAAATTAAAAAAATGATACCGTTTTAACAAATCAAGTTAAATTCTAAATTAAAAAGTAAGATAATACTCAAGTGGTACTATCTTTGTTGTTTACTTAATTCCAATGTATCATTTTTATAAAAGATCTGATATCAACACCAAATTAAATTCCACAATATTTTATGTATCATCCGTATAAAAAATCTAATGAGATATATATTTCCAAGCAGAAAAGCAAGGCATCTCGACTAAATCAAAGTCAAATCGCCCTAATTAAGTGAAAAATTATCAATTTTTGACATAAAAAAATGTCTTAAAATTCAAATATCGTTTAAAATCTTGTCTGTAGGTGGAAAATTATTAAGTTTAAACCTACAAAATGCCTTCAAAATTCAGTGATTTTAAAGTTACACATTAGCTTATAAATGGCCAAATTTGTATTAGGTGTACAACTTTGCTTCCGCCGTTTTTTTTCCGAAATTCGAGGCTTTATTGTAAAAAACTGGTTATACATTTATGATTCAAAGTATTGTCCATCGCTGGTCACTACTTTCTCCCATCTTTCGGGTAGCGTACGAATCCCGCGTCGAAAAACTGGTCATCTTTTGAGGCTATCCACGAATCGATCCAATTTTTTACTTCTTCATAAGACCGGAAGTGCTGGTCAGCCAGGCCGTGTGCCATTGATCGAAACAAGTGATAGTCAGAGGGAGCAACGTCTGGAGAATACGGCGGGTGGGATAGGACTTCCCATTTCAACGTTTCCAAGTATGTCTTGATCACTTTCGCAACATGGGGTCGAGCATTGTCATGCTGCAAAATCACTTTATCGTATCTCTCGTTGTATTGCGGCCGTTTGTCTTTCAATGCTCGGCTCAAACGCATCAATTGCGTTTCGATATCGATCTGTAATTGTTTCAGTCGGTTTTAACAGTTCATAATACACTACGCCGAGCTGGTCCCACCAAATACAAAGCATGACCTTGGACGTCAAAATCACCGTTCTTGAAGCATTGAAACCACTCACGACACGTTCTTTCACTAATAGCGGCCTCACCATAAGTATTTGAGAGCATTCGAGCCGCAGATTTCTTCATATTGAAGCAAAAAATTAAAACCTCCCGCAAATGACGAGAATTCGTAAACTGACATTTTCAATCGAGAATAATTTTATGATGCAGACACAAATCGACTAATGTTTCTATGGGGTTATGTTGACAGATGCCCAAGTTTATTGTATGACGTCTATGATCTATTTATTTCGACCACCACTTACCGCTAAGCCATCTATAGGAAAACGGCGGAAGCAAAGTTGTACACCTAATATTATTATTGTGTCAACTTCTATTTACTGCGCAAATTTCATAAGATCTTTGTTCATTATTACATTAGCTATTTCCTACTCAATATTAACCAAAAGAGTCTCGAAAGATTGCTTGATCAAGGAAAATGCGTTTCTTTTCTGCGATAAAAGCCTCTTTTATCAACTCCAATTAACTGTGGTTAATTCAATCACCACGATTGCCATCATGAGAACTAAGCATAGAAAAGGAAAAGAGAGGAAACGTTTCTGATTAAACTATTATACTTCATATGCAA
>NW_012130078.1:2602224-2625336 GCF_000143395.1 Atta cephalotes
AAGATGGGACTCTGTTAATATTTTATTTCGAACTTCTATGACTCGGAACCTTATCAAGCATATTATGGCTGTAACATAATTATCTGTTTAGGTAGAATTAATATGGAAATGTGTGTGCAGCGCTGCCATCTCTAAACATTTCAATGAGCTGAATTGCCAAAAGAAAAGAGGGCACAAGTTAGTCAGAATTAGGTCAAAATTATCGATATTCGACCTTCTGTTTTATTTGACTAAATGCGACTATAACTTATAGGGCGAAGTGCCTTGCATTACCTGATTTTGACTGTAAAATGACTTCAAACTTTTTCCTCACTAACCGTCATTCGACGTCGATTCATGGTAAATAAGGCTTGGTCGAGAAAACTTTTCGATCTAATAGAGGTTATGTCATCCTATTTTGTTGCTTGAGTCATTCGTATAAATGATTTGATATCAACAATTGGCGCCAAGTTAAATTCCATACTAAATTAAATAAATATATTAATATTTATAATAATTAATAATATTAACTCTAATGATATGTACTGTTATGCCTATACCCGTGCTATGCCATCTCCCAGCGAATCGAATAAAACAAGATCGCATCACTAAAATGGACTGCTTTGATCTTGACAGATTTGACGATTGAAACGTCACTTCGTTTGGACGTGCTTTAATCGCTCTGGAATTCCTTCGCAATTCACGAACGCTTTGCTTGTATGAATTGTCACAATAAAGTGCTTCTCCTTTTTAATCAACGTATTTTTTTATTTCCGCGATTCGGTGTGTGTTTGCTCGACTGGCGATTCGGTTGCACGAAGCGGATAATGGTGAGTGAGAACATTTTTGAGATTTGTTCGGTCCAGAGAATCCGGAGTAATGTTTCGTTCGCCTATCGCAAGGAAAAGAGCTCAGATGATGGACCCTGAAAGGATGGCAAAAATGTCGGAGATGGAAGGAACATCTGAAATGACGACTCTCCGAGCCATAAGGCGAGAGCAAACGCCGGAAATGATAGCCTAGTAGGCCGCGCTATGAAAAAATATGATAACCTCAGGAGGAGTAACGATCACGAGAGGTGGAGTTGTTGGCGATGTTGCGACGACGAGGCGAGGAGTTGGCACAACTTCGAAGGAGATTGTAAAAATATGGATCCCAACAAAAAATTAAGCTAAGCCCCTTTAATAATAATGTCATGTTGAGTAATGTCAATAATAATGTCATATCGAGGCAAGCGTAGTGATGCGATAGAGCCTCGTGCGTTTCGACTTGTGATTTACCATTCCGAGTTCGAGTTTTACTGGCGCCCTACATAAGGTCAGCTTGTTCCGATAAGCTTGTTCCGAGGCTATCTAATTATTTGATTGCTTCAGGATCATGAATAAGCCAATATATTTTAGCCTTCGCAGGGAAGAGACTGATCAGGTTGAAAGCTTGGCGCCCTGCCTCGGGGCTAGGTCCGGAGTCGGGTTGCTGAGCGATTCCTATGAAGCTTACTTCCCCGGGAAGTAGTATCCCGGCGGCTCCGACGGGTGCTCCGGAAGCTGGCCGACCAGTGTCGCGCGTGTAAGCGATGTAAATTGAGTAGCCTAGGCTACGAAGATCTAACTGATGATCGAAATTGATACGCGGAGATTGTCCAGTCATGGGTAAGATTCGCGGGGATAGTGATTAATAGCTACATGCTGGCTTGGGACCTCTGGCCCCGACGGGTGAGCTGCATTACATGCTTAGGAAATAGTCTGCATAGATGGAGCGTGGGTAGTCGCTCGCTTCAGTGAGTTGCTTGTTGGGATCTACATCCCGCGAGCGCACTAGGAGTCTTGGCATAACAGTGATGCGCTGATGGACGTATTTCGATCCCACGCCCATGGGGGCCATGTGAGTGAAGCTTAATTGCAGGTATTTGCAGGTAATCACACGTAAAACTCTTCTCTCTTCTGGATTAGATGTTTTTTTCAGTGTTGGAATTGGTTCTATTTCAAAAACAGAAGAGATCGAGAAAGTTATAAGTTGTTTCAGTCGGATGCTTAGCAAGACTGAAATAAATTATTGTGCAATCCGACGAGAAGTTCTGGTTATCATTGATAAAATTCGCTCATCGTTATTTTTACGGATGAAAGTTTTTTAGTTCAAATGGATCAGGCGTCACTTAAGTAAGTGACTCTTGTCCTTTAGCAATCTGAAAGGACAATTGATCCGCTGGATGGAGAGATTGTAGTATAAATTTGAAGTGGTTCATCGAAAAGGACAGACTCACAAAAATGCAGATGAGTTATCCAGAAGAGAGTGTGAGGTGACAGATTGTAATTATTGTGTCAAAATGGAAGCTAGAAGTCTTCGAAAAAAGGAAAATCAAGTCAGCTGATATGATTTTCGAAAGGAAGGATCTGAAAACTTGACATAGGAAACAGAGAAAAAATTCTAGCATTTTGGTCATTTATAAGGGCAAAGATCCGAAAGTGCACCCACTCTGGGAAGAGATAGTCATTGAAGACATTGCTTGTCGAATTTATTGATCCTATTGGGACGCTCTCCTCTTAAAGAATGATGTTCCTTACAAAAAATGGAAAATCTCAATTAAATAATAATTCGAAGGAAAACGTCCTACAATTGTACCTCAAAAACGTATAAAACATATCCTAAAAAAGGCTTATGATTCTCCTTCTGGCGAACATTTCGAGGTAAATAAAATCTTAAAAATTTGAAAGAGGTTTTATTAAGCAACTTGCAAACAAGAGTAGAAAATTGATGTAGTTCTTGCAGAATATATGTTTCAAAAAAGAAATCTTCTGGGAAGAGGAAGTCTCCCCTGCAGATTCATAATACCGATTTTCTTTTAAGAGAATACAAATAGATGTACTTTGTCTACCTCTATTTTAGAAAATAAATATTTGCTTGATATAGTAGACTATTTTAACAAATGAATGGAAGCTTTTCTACTTAAAAACATAAAGGCTAAGACGGTAGCCAAAATCTTGTTAATCAAGTCATTTCTAGGCATGGAAATCCTTTAGAAATTCATACTGATCAAGGGAAGAATTTTGAATTCAAGATATTTGCGGAGTAAGCACTCATGCTTGAAATAAAGAAGACGAGAACAATGGCCTTGCGCCCTCAGTCTGATGGGCAGATAGAATATTAGCATCAGACGATTATTTAGCGAAGTTTATTTCTGAAAATCAAGGATTGGAATCGTTGGATCTTAATGTTCTTGTTGGCGTATAGATCTTTGAAACATGAGACAGCAGGTGCAACCCCTACTTCGATCAAGACCTCAGATTATCCGTAGATATATTGAGAGTAAATCCACCTGAGATAGAGGAAAAGTCGATAAGGGGTACAAAATTAAGGGAACAATTCGAGCAGATTCATAATCAAGTTTGTGCGGATGAAAATCAAGACCGCTCGCATGAAGATCTATGATTAAAGGGTCTATGATTAAAGGATTAGACAAATACCGTTTCAAAAAAGGTAAGAAATTTGATTTTTCCTTAATCTTCGTAGGAAAAAGGGAAGAAATCTTAAACTACAGAGTAATTGAAAGGAACCTTTTACCATCAAGTCAAAAAGCTGACGTGGTTTTTTTCCGCAATGACGACTAAACATAAGAGAAGAGTGATAGGCACATTCGAATAGGTTAGCTCCTTATTCAAAAAGACGATTAGGTTGTAACCTACTTAGAGTTGACAAATTATAGCGCCGTTTACCTAATTTCAGAAAGTGGCCATTTTTTTTAGGTGGAAAAAAATCTTCGTATATTCCTCCATGGAGCAATGATCCCGAGGATCATCTTACTATGGAAGGGAAAACATTCTCAGGTTCGACCTCTCCTGGGGATAATGCGGGACTTCAATCTACCTCGTACCCCCCCTCCTCGCCTCCCTGTCTCCGCTTCCTGCTTCAGGGAGGCAGAAATGCAGATTCTGGAGCAGTTGCCTTATCACGTTAAAAACATCAAGTTCCCTCTATTATAGTCGGCCTTAGTTTGGAGGGAGGGGGGAGGGGCTGGGAATTGAAATATGCTGCCGGCCTTTCCCCAAATCTAGTGCTAAGGTATCCTCCTTGTTGTCGATTTTGACTACTGTTTAGCGGGAGAGAGGAGAGCAAAGCGATTTCCCCCCTTTCGCCTCCGATATGGGAACAGAGGGAAAGAAATTGCCGTCGCTACGTACGGACTTCTCCGTTCCCCCTCATCCCGATTACCTAAGATGGGTCAGACGCCAACTTCTTTCGGGAGAAGGCAGAAGTGGAGACATCAGCCGACCCTATCACGCACCTGCTGAGAAAGAGGTCAAAGGTTCCCTCTCTTTCCCCACGGGAAATCGCTTCCTCCTCTGTGACCTCTTCGTCTTCCTTCTGCACCATTACTGCTTCAAAAAGAAGAAATCGTGCTCCATGCTTCTTCCACCATCTGGCGGATGATGGCGGGGAGGGAAAGATCGTTTTCTAACACTGTGGTGAAAGCGCGACGCTCCTCCATCCATGCCGAACATTTGGCTAGGATAGTCACGCCGTGTCCATACCACAGTGAAAGCAGATATTTGTTTGCTCTCTCTATATACGGTGCAGGTACCCCGCGAAGCACCCGTGCCATGAGTGGAAAGTCCGCTTCGGACTCTGTCCATCCATTTTGCTAGACAAGACTGGATGATCCTGACGATCTCGCTGCCAAAGGAGGACTCCTCGAGGAATCGAATTGCCCAACTCTCAAGAGTCCTCCTTCTTTTCTTTTCCCTTATAAGTATCATCGCTTTGACCGACATTTTCCCCCAGCGCGGGCCTCATCTACGTATCGACATATACTTCAGCGCGTTCTAGGGCTAGCAGATCCATCTGGGACGTCCCAGCGAGAGCGATGATCGCCGCGTGATACCGTCCTGTAGGCCCGGATAATTCTAACAGCCAATCCTCTGGACTGATGCAACAAGGCGTCTTATTCTATTTTTTATAATCCGAGACCAAACAGCGTACCCCGTACAGCGTTAGCGGCAGACGCCTCGCTCTGGCGTTCGGACCGCCAAGGTTAGGCAGTAGGCGGACTAAGGTATCCGCTATCCTGCTCGCTCGTGGAGCTCCAGAACCCATTCAGCGTGAATAATCCTAGGTATTTGATCTAGAAGTTTATCTCAATGCGACTTGAACTCACCCTCAGTATTCGGAGGAAGTTTCTCAGCCGTTTGTAGCAGGAATGCTTGGAGTTCAATTTTAGGGGTTCACGTTTTGTTCTTAGCTATTTTTACATTCATAATTGTTAAAATTTGATAGACCGGATGTTACATCACCGATTATAAATGTATCATAGTATTTGTGAATTGTGTTTTGACAGCCGGCCGATGTGACTACAGTTTTAATCAGTGAAATCTCTCTTTATCAGATAACCTAGTGATTAGATTGAAAATCTTAGATTTCAATATTTCTCTGGAAAAAAAAATGATAAAAGTTTTTTTCAGAGAAATCTTTGATATACTCCAAAGCTCCTTAATTGAAAGGAAGCAGATCAAAACTTTCAATATATTAGATAAATTGTAATTTTGAGAAAGTACAATTGCTTTTATTTGCTTTTATAATAAGCAAATATACTTTATGAGTTGTTTTTCTTACAGATACTAATATAATTAAGCGAATAAGTCAACGATGGAGTGTTTGTGATGAAAATACAACTTCTCGATTTCCTCCAGCTCTACAGGCCGATTTCCTCTAAGGCCTCTTTCCCGGGAGAGGAAGGAGGCTTTGCAGGAAATCAGCCTGTGGAGCTGCCCCCGAGCGTCTTCGTAGTTCAAATTTCCGTGACTGTAATCCTGTCTTCGTCCCTTCAGTTAGATGGCGGACCCGCGTAGGGAAGAATCACTTCCTCTCGAGTCGGGAATAAAATATCCACCTTTCGGAGGAACTCAGAATCGAGCGACTCCGTGACTGAGCGCTCTTTACCTAAGCTTGTTCATGACTTTGTGGGGGCGTCCAGGGATCCCGGTCCAGGTTCTGGATTAGCTCTTCCCAGCACGCTTCGACCTACCGACGATCCTGAGACTCTTTTTTGCCTCGCAGAAGGCCTCTTTGGCGACTTCTTGTTCATTCCCCTACGCGCTTCCGGATACGTTGATGATGCCGTCTGGCTTGGACGGAGATTTGCCAAAGTTCGGCGATCTCCGTCCATCAATAGGCCTTGTGGCATAGAGGCGTCATACGCCTCTTTCATCGCCACATCGAGGCGCTCCGCCACCGAGCCCTGGATTATTCCTTCCCTTCAGGTCTTGGCAACCAACGCCGCCGTTATCTGGTCAATGTCCAACTTTTTCAGGGCCCACTTCACGCGTACATCCTTCAGGATCGTGGGAGAGGAGGGGAAACTCGGGAGGGTCGTGCGGAGACCGAACAGGATTACCTCGTGATCCGACGTGGTCCCTGCGTCAACGATCCTCCAGTCTTCTAAAACTCCGCGGGAAGACCGCCTACATTAGATCAACGATTCGGATCCCAGCGCGCACGCAGGTGTTCATGGTTCCTCTATTGAGTTGGATCAGGGTATCGATTCTTTAACTTTTATCATGATGAAAATCTCACATCGCGTGATTCCCTAACTTTCATCAGGGTGCAATTGCCCGCAATCTCAGGAGAGATCGTTCGACAAGAAATTTCTTGTCGAATAGTAAGATCCGAGAAAGAAAGGTTGAAAAATAGAGAGGAACTGCCGACTGAATCGACTGAATTGACAATTTTAATGTTAAATATAACGTTGCACAGTCCAAAGACAAAAATAAACTCAAATGGCAATATACATGGTAGCAATTTTGTTACTGGATGAAAAGGGAATCACATATGGGAATTATACAAAGAATGCTTAGAGATATTCATTTTTAACAGAATTGACTTTGTAAATAATGGCAGAAAATCATTTAGACCTAGTTCCATAATTCATGGTTTATTTTTAACTACTTTTAATCGAAGTTCGACTTATTCGTCGTCCATTTTCAATTTTAAAATTGAAAAAAATTAAGGAATAAATTGAACTTTATAGCCGTGATCCGATTTACGCTGACAGTGCTCATGAGCATCGTTTGTCTTCGTTCAACATTTGACAACAAGGATGAAATGATTTTTAAGCGTTGTGAGCGTGAATCGGACTGCGGACTGTGTTTCATTTCATATTTTCACGTTTTTCCTCACATCAGCAAATCTAGTGATTTCATATTTTCCCTTCATCGTTACAGAATCACATGGATAAACTCGCGTGAGATGAAAGTAAGTGATCTCGAATTACAGAATCGACTTCTAGATCGAGTTCGGCCATCTCTCGATGAAGCCACAGTGATTGACCTGCCTGGATCCACATGAGGAACTAGACGTTAAAATCCCCTGCAATAACGGTGGGGCAGAAAAGTATCTCTCTGAGAAACTCTGTGAGGCCATCCACCGTTCCAACGAAATCGGTCCAGGGAGCATTCGAGAGGAAATATATCCCCTTGATCACTACTCTACAGACGCGGACTGCCATCCACCTCTCGTCGCTCCACAAGGGAGCATATTGCAGGAGGAGGATGCGATAGCCCTCATCCATACGATCGCCGAGGTCCCCGCCGGGTTCCTCAGCCACCGTGTGGTGTTCCGGAACCCGATAGGGCTCGGCGATTAGTTATTAGCGCCTCGATCTGTCCTCCAGGCAGTGAAGAAAGATATCCTGCGCCCGGCGGCAGTAATTGATGTTCAATTGGAATATGATGCACCTCATCATTTTTATTCGTTAGACGGGGAGGAGTCACCGCCATATCATGACGGGGGAATGCAAGACGGAAGAGGGCACCGCGGGTGACAAGAAAGATCCTCTAGGGAGGAGGTGGGAATCTTTCTTGTCATCAATTGGCGGGGGGAGATAGGAGGGGAGAGAGGTTCCTATTCTCCTGCCCTTCTTGCCCGTTTTGCAAGCCTTCTCTTCGATTCTGTGATCGGAGAGAAGGTTCGCCTCTTTGCAGGTGACACAATTTGGCCACCTTAGCGGAATACTCCTTAGCGAGAAGCTCCTCGGAGCCGCACTTAAAGCACGTGTGACTCCGATCGACGCGAGTGGAGCACTGAGTCCTGATGTTCCCTTCTCCAAGTGTCTAAAGTACTAAAGCCTCTTCTCTAGTAGCCGTGCTCGTACCCATGTCCAGCCAATTCTTTTGACTTTCTGGTTGCTGCACTATTTTATTGGCAAACAGAGGAATCTTGATCCAAAGGGTGTCCAAACCGTCTGGGGCAATCTTAATTTCTCAATCTTGAATCACCTCGGGAAGACAGTCACTCATGAAAAAGGGCAGTTTTCATCTCATCGATCGAGATCGAGTTATCTAGCTTTTGCTTCATTCTCTCGGCCTTAATGCAAAGGCGAGTGATCTCTTCCTTGTTTGCCTCAATCTTGAGACAGGCCGCTAATGCATAGACATTTACGCACCTCCTTTGTCTGGAATCTCAAAGATAAGAACCCCAATCATGGCTATTTTGGCCTTTAGTCTCTTGATGCTGAATTCCTCGAGGAAAATCCTTTCCTTTGCCCTTTGGACTATCTCCATGTAATGATGGGCGAAGGGCATGAGATGACAACGGATTCTGCGGAAGCAGAAGATCTCTTCTTCTTTTTTTTTTCTTACTAGGGGCGATTTTTGACTTCTCTCCGAAGGTCCTTTTGCCCCTGTCTTTGCTGCTTCTATTATTTGCCGATAATTTTTTTATCACCAGTTCCTTTCTCGCTCTCAAAAGATGAATTCTTCTTGTTCACATGAAAAGGAATCCCTTTGGCATTCTCCAGAATAACCAGCTTTCTGACCTTCTTGATCACCTTTTTGTTAACGGGCAAGCTGCTCCCTCATTTCGCCGCTAGCCTCATTTGCTTCAGTACTGCGTAATCTTTCCTGTGGTGCTGTTCCTCCCTGAGGAGAATGCAGACGCTGTACCGCGTGAGGCTCCCTCCTGGCCGCCGGGGACCACCATAGATTTTTCTGGACGGGGAGTGCAGAAAGAACGGATCTAGTTCCGTCTCTCCTCCCATCCAGATGATTGTTCATCGAGATCTCCAGTTCCCTTAGGGAGGACAGCAAGACCCACTGTACCGCAGCTAACTACCTTCTTTAGTGTTCGCGGCGCCGTTCCGACGGAATAGGGAGAGAGATCCCACTTCCTTCGATTTGCCCTTCCCCCATTGGTCCCTGACCGGTTTGACCTCGCGGATGATAATCCTTCTCGCTTCGGGGATCACCTTTGAGATTCCACCTTTAATGGGAATCTGGTCGGTGGAGTATTCATCTCTATCCGATTCCCTCCGATCCCCTCCCTTCATGAAGGAGAGAGGAGAGGGAGAACTTCGGTGGCGGCATCCCTGGTAAACTCACACAACCGTATTGGAGAGGCCTGTGCGCTGGAGACAAGACAGCATTGGAGCAAGTCCCTGTCGAGCTCCTTCTCTCTCTGAACCAATGCTCCTCGCAGGCCATCTAGATCTTTATGGAGGCGTTCTCTTCGCCCAGTCTTTTGAGCTTCGCCCTCATCATCGCCGCCTGCGCCATCGCGTCCTTGTCGGCGCCGATGGCCAGACGTCTGACTCTTTTGTGTGAGTATTGTTGCACACTTGTTATTTATCGCTCCATATTTTAGACTATTTTTCTGTATGTTGCCCTGTGCAGATATTTCTTCCAGCTGCAGTCAAAAGCTTTTCCGCTTGATATTCTAATGCATGTAAGTTTTTGATTGCTGCTGTCTCAATGCTCTATGAGATATTCCTGCTCTGATATTGCTAATTGCGAATGGAGTTTTCTGTCTGCCTGCTTTGTTCTGATTGTGCATGCTTGCTGTAAATTTGAGGATCCTATCGTGGTCAAACTGAATAGCGGATAATCCCTGCATTACTGATGGAGGACAACAGCAAGAGTAATTCTGCGGGATTGAGGCGTGGTCTAGCCAAGAGGTCTAGTTCATTTAATATTTTAGGAAATAGAACTGCATTTGAGACAATTAACATTTCTAGAATAAATGCGCTTAGAGCGTAGATAGGCAATGTAGATGTGGCTAACAGAATTATTCTTACTAGCAAGAAAACAGCGAAGTCGACGTTGCGCTGTGTGCCTCTAAGGACGCTTTCCTTAAGATGTCTATGATCCTGATCAACTTATTGGAGAAACGAACGAATTAAATGTAAATCGATGTGATCATAATAATATTAATCATTCAAGAAGCTTTAATTGAATATGATCAAAATGATCTGACCAAACAGGTTCGCGATAATGCCAATTCTGATTCGTATGCATCCACGGATAAACTTGTCTAAAATCTGTGTGTCAAGAGAACCGACCTTGGAGGTGCCTTTACTAGCTTTTTCGTAGCCTGAAGAGAATCATGCGGATAGATTTACATTCCAATGATACAAAGAAAATTATACTTGACATATTTAGGCCGGCGAAATGTGCTTTCACGATCAACAAAATAGCGTACGCTCCTAATAAGAGCATAAGAATTGAGGCAAACAAACCAGATTTAACAAAATTGAAATCGTATCTTGAATTTGCGAATGCCGGGCTAAAGATAATGGAGAACATCAAAGTAAATCCCCGGATTATTGTGCATGGAGTGCCTGCTGAATTGACACCTGATGAAATTAAAACCAAAGTCATTGCCCAACATCTTGAGGGAGTTTCGGACTGTGATTTAAAGGTCACATATATAGGCCGAAAGATAATAAGAGGGCCATTATTAGTTGTATCTTGAAGGTATCGCCTGTAGTTCGGAGGATTCTAATGAGGAGAGTCTGCGATATGCTGCGTGTAAGTATGCGATCATAATAAACGATCACATACGCATATTATAATGTTATCGATGTCTTGCTTTTAATCACATGATAATAAGGACTGCACTAAGAAAATGGATCTGCCTAGATGCGGCAACCATGCATATATGAGGGTTCATTGTTAAATGACTTAACTCACTCTGCAATAAATGTTAACTGATGTCCTGGACAGCAGAATAAAATCGCATCACATCAACTATGGCTAATTCACAAGGGAATTTTGACGACTTAAAAGTTGTCTGTCGTGTCAATTGTCAATCGTTGGCACATTTTTGAGTTCCATAATTTTTTCATAACTTCGGATTATTACATTATTTACATGATCGAGACGTGGCTTAGACCGGAAGTGTTAGACTCTATATTAACTTTTCTGGATTTTCTACTACTCAGATGGAACAGAGTGGGCAGACGCAGTGTTGAGGTGGCTTTTTATTTTCGCAGCTATGAGTTTCTCTTCTTAAGTGAAGCAGGTCTGAAGCTAGTCGTTCTGGGAGATCTGATTGCTGATGCGAAGTTTGAGTCCGCGTCTTCTGCTTGAGATGGTATACAGATCTCGTAATATTAGATACCTGAATTTCTCAATCAATTTTTGAATTTTCAAATTAATTACTCTATTATTTTTGACGACTTCAATGCTGACATGCTTATGACACATATGATAGTATGCAGTTGAATAACTTCGTTGACTCTGTTAATTTGTACCATACCAGGCTACGCATCGCTTGAGAGATTCAAGTACCCTGTTTGATCTGTTATTATTAATGATACGAAGATCACTTTTTTAGCTAGCATGATTTCTTTCAGCGCACGATCTTATATACATCAAGTATAATATTAAGATACAACGACACTAAGATCGATTTATCATGTGTCGAAATTTAAAATTTTTTACGAGAAGGTTTTTCTCTTAGAAATACAAAGTCTTGATAGGTCAACGTTGATCGAAGAAAGATTCATTGATCGGAAGGTAAACATTTTAAATTCGAAATTGCTTACTTGCTATAACAGACATGCACCGCTGCGAAGGATTTATTATAAAAGTGCCAGCCCCATGAATCACTCCTGAGTTTAAGATGGCTATGCGAGAGCGTGATCTTACCAGAAGGGTATAATACAAGAAGGGAACAGAAATAGCCGTCACAGTTTTAAGTTGCTCAGAAATAGAGCACAAATCGTGGTGAGAAAGGCCAAAAGTGACTACTATTTGTCAGTCTTTAATGGCTCTCAATCCTTTAGAAAAGTGTGGAGCAGGTTAAAGCATCTTGGTCTCATCAAGGACAAAAATAATGGTCACATTCTTCAATATTCAATGGATGAACTAAATGCTTATTTTGCTTAGACGGCAGACGAAATACCATCGACCTCATATGGGATGAAGAATTTGACAATAGCAAATTTTATTGGAATTACGTTACTCCGATGGACATCACTAGAGTATTTGGTTTGATGAGATTTTGTGCGGCACAGATAATGTCTCTCCTAAACTATTGAAATTTGTTGAGCCAACACGTTCTGCCTATTCTTGAACACATTTAATTATTCATTAATGCATGGAGTTTTTCCTGTTTAGGAAATCTGCGGTGGTGTGTCCTATCCCGAGGGCTAGAAATCTTATAACAGTTAATGATTATCGACCTATTTCAATTCTTCCTGCACTGTCGAAAATACTGGAAAGAATGGACAAATCTGTTCTTTTCTAGAAAGGTTTGATTTGTTTGATTCACAGACTGCCTAAAGAAAAACTTATTCCACACAAATATGTCTTATCAGTACACTTGATATCAGATATGCCGCAAGAGAAGAGTCTGTTCGACCTTTGACAGAATGGATCATGATATTCTAATAAAAAAAGTTCAGAGGTATGCACCTTTCTCACTCGGTGCTATCATGGATTGCATCATATCTCACGGGCAAGATCCAGATAATCAGGGACAGATGGAGTGGTTCTGAGTCCTGCTGATATTGTCGGAGTTCTGCAGGGCTCTTCAATTTGTATCTGCTCAGTTATTGCAGATATAATTTTTATGCCGACGATTTAATTATTTATTTATTGTCCTAATGGAAAGAATAGTGAAGATTAATGAGGACATAGATTCCATAGTTGACTGAGCTAATCAACTCTTATTAAATGAGATTAAAACGCAAACGATTATTGTTGGTATTGCACGTTACATCAACTTTATCGATTTTGATGCACTACCAGGAATCATACTTGCAGAGACCTCTGTTTGATTCGTCGAATAAATATCGCTTTTAAAGCCATTAGAATGTAAATCTGCCATTAGAATGTAAATCTGTTTCTTCGACAAAAGGTTGAAGGAAAAAATTCATATAACAACAAGAAAACATCATTTACTTGATTCGAATCACAAATCAGTTAACAACATTTGTTATTTTCGCGTGACAAGACAATTCGTTAATTGTTATTAAAATAGATCATAAAGAAGAGAAAGAAGAATTAAAAAGTTGTACGCCGTCTGTATTCCACTAAATAATAATGTCATTCTCTCCTATTATTTTTTTTTTCAATTTTGTTTTTTTTCAAAACGGTACACCTTACCACTGATAACGTCACTTTCTTTTTCACTTTCCTGCCGAAATTGTATGAAAATCTCCGAATTAACTAGCTCGCTTAATTGTTCTTTCAGTGAAATATATAAAAAATTTTTCATCTTTTTTTAGCTGTGATGGTTTATACTGCTCCAATTATTACATGTTACAATAACGCAATTATCATTTAAAATAAGTACACATTGCGAACAAAAGTAATATATAATAAGTAAGCTTCGGTAGAATAGATATTTACAAAATAGATATTTTGAATCTTGACATGTACGAAGAAGATGGCAATCAATAATCTGGATAAAAGATAATACTGCATCAGTGAATGGATGTAGAGCCGCACTCATCATTAGAAGTACACTTTCTTCTTTCATAAGATTACAACCTTCATATAAAACTTGTCGCAATATGAAATATATTTTTATAACATTATTAAAGAATATTATATACAAGGATTGATAAAAAACATGTTTTAAATATGTTTTAAACAGTTTAAAACATAATTAATCGATGTTCTTAACATTTTTTATAATAGTATTTAAAACATGATTAAAGTATTAAAAATATGTTTAAAAAAAAACACAATGTTTTATTTTTTTAAAAGAATAAAATTAGTCTTTGCTAACCCTACTGTATACATAATAGTAATTTCATTATTAATTTCATTTTACATTTGTTGAGATATATTGATTATATATTACTTGATTATCGTTATGATTGGGATGACGATCTTCAACATTTATGTTTAGATCGTTTGCATCCTTTTTAGTATTTTTTTCATCGTGATCCGATTCAAAATTCACCGAAACTTCATTGAAATTGCTAAGATTTGATGATTTATGCTCATCGACTATCAAAGTCATTGCTATCTTGTCATCGCTTAATTCAGTGCTATCATTGCTTGTATCGTTTTGTTGATGACTATCATTAATCTCTTTATACATGAATTGTTATCGATATGATTAGCAGTACACAGTCTTGTGGTTTCTGCTGATTTACATGATTTTTGTTTTCATGCAGACCATCGAATGGTAGTCTATTATTCTGCATATAATATTTCTATGTATTAATATAAGTATACAAATTACAGATGTGTAATAAAGAAATATAACGTAACAATATGAATAACAACGCATGAAAAATAAACCAAATTTCCAGCTTCCGCTCTAAAACGCGAACTCGAGTAAATTACAATTTCCAATTCATTATAATCCATTTTCATTTACTGGGAACGTTATCTTAAAAAAGCACCAAGTTATCATTATAATAATTTTTTTATAAAATGTAATTCGTTATTTTTTCATTACTTTTTTATAATATTAAAATAAATTATTAGAAAAATAATGCAAACTATTTATTGAATGGTAAGGATGTACGATTCAATCAAAAAAATCGATTTTTTGGATCTAAATCATAACTGCGAAGATCGATTCATGAAAAATCGAGCGATAAAGAATCGATTTTTAAAAAATCGATCTTTCAATCTAACTTTTCATCCAAGCTAAACCATCCAAAATAAACCTATCACTTGCGAGGGTGGGATTAAATTATTAAATAAATATACGAACAAAGTTATACAAATTTATTGTTAGAACAAACTTATAACGGAATACTTACAATATTTTCTAATAAAGAGGAAGCAGCAAGTGTATCGTTAATAAAAGGAAGCGTAACATTTACATTATTCTTTAAACAACCCACTTATATCTCGTGAGTTTCGTGTATTCTTGCATGCACCCATCTCTTAACAAAAAACTTAAAGAAAGTAAGAGAAACAGGGAAAAAAGGGCTTATATAAAATTTTTAACATTGCAACTATACTCTAAATTTCTTAGAACTTAAGAAATAGAACTAAGAGAGAACATTAAAACTAATTTAAAAGATCCGATAGAAAACAATTTAAATCAAGAACATGATAGGATTTGTATGGATGGTTCGTTTTGATAGAAATTTTAAATTTAATTGTATTTTTAGCAGCAGAAATTTTTTGTATTATTATTGTGGATAAAATATTTAGATTTGATTGCATTTGTAATTTGTGTACGACTAGGCAATTTAAAAAGGGGACACGTGATCTTATAAAAATATGCGAAACCTTCTTTATCAATAGTTCTTAACGGCAAATTATTCTTTGCATAAAAGCAATTGCATCGACGAGATGTGCTTTTTTCCTTCCTCCAACTATGCAATCATTATTTTATTTAAGTTAGAATTTTAGAATTGTACAATTTTATTAATTAATATTGATATATTAAGATTTACCTTCAAAAGACTTTATTTTCTCGAGGGATCTATCAATTCGCGGTCATCAAGTGATTGCCATGAGACTTCGGTGTCTTAGATCACTGCATTTGTACCAATGCAGTCGATTGGTTAAGGATTACTGCTTCAGTCTACTAAAGTAATTTGTAATTACTAATTACTAAATGAAGATAGCATTTATACTGTTTTTAAAATTATTAAAATTAAAATGTTTTAATTTATTTTTATATGAGAAAAATCAATCAATTTTCCAAACATAGAGTCATAGACATATAGTTATACACACAAGGGCCACCGCCCATCAATAAAGAAATAAATACATGTATTAAACTTCCTAATCTGCGTTGATTCTCTGCTTTTTCGCTACTTTGTAGTTGAAGGATCATCGAATCAATTGAATGTCCATTACTATCGTAGATTCCACGTACATATTCCGTAGAATCCATAGTAGCAATTGATACTTTTATTTTTTTGTTGTACTGAATATTTTTATGGTGGTGCAGCAAATAATTTTTTAAATTAGTAGTTCCACTTAATGCTACATTTTTACTGCATATTTTGCAAACATCTCCGTTTGCTATCTTAATAAAAAAAGTCTAGACTTTGCTTTTTGGTGGCACTGAAATATATGAAAAGCATAAATTAATAATATTAAAAATGGATAATATCTTAAATTTTTTTAAAAAATAGGAAACGATTAAAGTGTATAAATATATTCATATCGGAAATATACCTCGTGTCAATCGTCAGATGGAATGATGGAAAGGATCAGAATGATAAATCTAATTTAAGATTTAAGCAGAATTGGTCACAAAAAATTTTAACATATATATTCAGATTATTTTAATTATAACATCAAAAGCAACTTGAAAAAGAAACAAAATTTGGTAGTAACTGGCTGTAATTTTTGATTGCGATTTCTATAATCTTAAACGCGTCCATTCCATCGTTTTTCGGCGAGAATGAACATAGCACAGAACGTATAAAGAATGAGATAACTGATAACTCACAATCAAATAACGGCAACGCACGGCGAGCAGCGAGATCATATTCAAATTATTCAACCATAGATGACATGATCATATATAAAGGCAAAATAACATAGCAGTGTTACAGTTTAATCAATTACGACAGTAAGCGTCGGTATCTTTGATGTTGAGATTTACGAAACACATAACTTATAGCCATATTTAATTGGAAAAAGCACCAAATTTCAAAATAATAGATATCGTAAAATTAAAAATATTCAAAGTAAAATATTAATATTTTTAAAATAACACACTACAATAAAATAATAAATATTTTTGAGATTTATTTTTTATTATATTTTATTAATTAATTTATGTAATGTCATAAAATTATAAACAGTGTGATAAAACATACTTAAAAATAAATTCCATGTAAAATGAATTGCGTATTTTATATCTAATATTTATGTCTAATACAAATTAATATACAAATTAATATACATACGATTTACATATTTATTACACAACTATAATTATAAGAATTTATTGTATTAATAAAATAAAAAATATTAACATAATGAAAACAATACAAAATGTCAAAATATAAGTAATCTTCAAACATATTATATTTATTATTTCACACAACTTTTGAGTAATACTTATTCATTGTAACATTGTTACATGATAAATTTGTAGATATTCAGTTGAAAAAATTAAAAAAATAAATAATAAAAAATAAGAATAGAAAAATAAAAACAAAATGTAAAAAATAAATTTAAAAAATAATAAAAAATATAATAAATTAAATAAGAACATAATAACTAAAAAATGTAATTAACTAAAGAAAGTAACTAAAGAAAGTAATAATAAAGTGAAAAGCATATCAAATTGCTGCCAAAGTCAGAAGTGAATTACGAAAAATTAAAATTAAAAAATTAAAATTACGAAAAATTAAAGATTTTGTAAAATCATAGTTTTTCTATGACCTGACTGTTGAAACATCTATTAGTAAATTTTCAATGTACAAAATAAATGTACTCTATTATACAAAGTTATCAAATATTGTTTTGAAAACTGTTTACAAAGATGACTAAAAGATATCTTTGAAAAGACTTAATAATTTTATAACTGTTTTATAAATATAGCAGTATTTGATGCATCTTCTGGTAGCATATCTAATGAGATAGAAGTTCTTAAAGAGCAGACACAGTAACACTTAAAGCTTGACTTGCAAATTTAATCTTCATTCTTTCAAAATTTGTTGGATGTATATGCAAATCACTTAATTTAGGTGCCAAACCGATTATCGTTATTTTTGCCTATATTATATAAAGTTTCGATGTAGGTTCAAGAAATGCATTTCGAATCTACTTCAATAATATTTGTAATAAAATTACTGTGAATGGCTTTTAAAATATATGGTGAGTCAAAAAAATAAAAAATTCTATTATTATTTATTTCAAAATATGATTGTTCGATAGTAACGCCTAATTTTTCCGATATTTGTACAAAATTACTACTCATGTCGCTAATGAAAGCAAATTACGTTTAAGCCAATATCTTGTAATTTCACAATAACTTATAAAATAACTCTTCTTACATTATCAGCTTTAAATGCGGAATTGAATTAAAAAATGATATAAATCTCGCAACATAATAAGCTACATTACACGCTAATAAAAGGATTTACTATGTCCATGAACTTCAAAACCAACAACTTCATCGAGATGGAAATTATAAGATTCACTTTTAAAGCAACTTCATCCATACACAGTTTGTCAACATTATTAAAATCTATTTTACTTTTTAAAACATGAAAAATATAATCGTGTAATCTTGGTAAAATTTTTAAATTTTCTATTGAATGTTGAAGTTCTTGAGGTAGGTAAGTAAAAAGTATTGCTTAATAATTTTATAATTTTTATAATTTTTTGACGAAGAAAAGTAAAGGTGTAAACAAAATTGTTTAAATTCCTTACAATACTTTTTACTTTTTACTTTTTTTAGATTGTTTATGAAGTTGTTATTAATGAATTTTGATAAAAGTAGTTATTTGTAGCGGAAGAAATTTGTCGCAATGCGAATTCAATCTTCAAATGTGAATAATTTTTTTGTTTTAGTTTCATAAAATGCAATTTTTTTTTCTAGTCTGTTTATTTTCTTCTCAAGATAAATGTTTTTGCATTTTAATTTTTTTTTCTTGAAGTATTATACGATAATTTTGATTCAGTTTGCGCAAACTTAGTCTTCATAACTATATCCATAATTTTAATATCCTTGTATTCAATATCTTTTATTTTATCTTCTAGAAATAATAAAAAAATTAAATAAAGTGAATGTTTTTAAATATACAATATATGTAATAAGAAGGGCTAAAATTATTTAAAAAAAACAGTTTATTATTGAAAGACAATAAACATTGTAAATAAAAATAAAAATAAAATAAAATTCAATATAACAATAAAGCTAAATACAACAAACATTTTGACACCTATTGTGTCATTTTCAATGTCAACATATTTAACGTGAGAGAGATAAAAATTAATAATGAATATTTTTATTATTCACCTTTATCAATATTAATCATTTCTGTTCCTAAATATTTATATGATTTAGATGTATTAGCTCATTTCCTGCATTTACTTAGTAATTCCACAGCAACGTGTCGACGATTAACATCAGCTGAAGTTTATTTTATTTGAAGAATTAATTTCAATAATTTTTATATTTAATAAAACAATAGAACAGATTAAAATAGAAAAAAGCATTAAAATTATTCATTATATACTTAGTAAAATTATTAATACGTTAATAATAAATAGTCAATGTGAATCAGTTATATTCAATTGAATTTAATAACAAAAAGGAAATTTATTAAAAAATGTAACGTAAATATAAAATTACAATTCAGAAATAAAGTTAAAATAAATATTTACATTAACATTTATCATTTTAAATATGAAAATTTATTAATGAAATTATTTAATAAATGTTCTATATACATATAAATTTAATATAGATTTAAACAAAACAGAATATATAATTTTTACCTTCCACATTTACTGATAAGGATTTCACATTCTGACAAATTTATTGTTGGAATTGCATGTAGTTGAAGCCTACTTCTTAAATTATTTAAAAACATTGATGATGTGAAATGTTTATTACAAATTCTGTAATTTTTATTTAATTTTTCTAAAGATGTTTCTATATATCTATTACAAAATTGCAACCATAATTTAGCTCTAAAGGGAAAATGTATCCAAATTACTATTTTTTTATATCACATTTGTGTGATTAATAAATTTTATCTTTCGAGATCTTTTGCAAATCTAAAAAAACTAACTTCCTTAGTATCACATTTTTACAATCTTTTACAGCGCAATTATATCCCATTTTAATATTTCTCTTTTATTATTTTTGCGTCTTACCTATGCAAGCCTGGCTTTGCGCCCTTTCCAATTATAACAAAAGCTGTGATAGAGGATACCTTTATTTTTCTTTTTTACTTTTTTATTGTGGATTATCTCAACACCTACTTTAACCTTATTGAATGATTCGTAATTGGCGAACAAAGTCGTCAGTTGAATTTTTTACACATGTGCATTGAAATTTTATACCCTGGAATTTCAGTTACTGTCGTAATTGGTTAAACTGTAGCAGCGTCTGCAGCGAGCGCGATTGCGCGCATGCGCGACACATTGCTAACAATGTTGACACTGCGCTTCTGCCTCGAGATTCACAAAACAAATATGTAAACAATATGTAAATATTATCAATCATGACTCTTCTTTAAAAAGAATAAGGTCATAAATGATACAATGGTTATGTGTAATCGTAATTAATTCGATTTTTCCATGAAAAAATCGATCTACAATCGAAACAAGAAAATCGATTTAAAAAATCGATTTTTAAGTCAAAAAGATCAATTCTTCAAAAGATCGATCCGTATATTCCTATTGAATAAAGATAGTAAGGAATTATTAAAGTAAAAGTAATGATAAAATAATGATAAAAGTAACGATTGAATTCATTACTGCAACAATGTTATCCTTATCACCACTACCATCATCACTACCATCATCACCATCACCCACTGTTACAGACAAAAAAAATTAAGTAACAATCGTTAACGAAAAAAAGTAACAAAAATGATAATGGCATTAATTGCTAACCTTGTAATGAAGTTATAATATTGTGAAATATTCATGTAAATAAATAAAACACTACATTTATATTTCAAATTACATATTTTTATTATTTATTTATTATTTATTAACATAAATATTAGGTGTGGGAAAAAATTCGTGGCGTTTTTCCCGTTAGATGGCATTAAAAAAACGCCACGAACTTTTTCCTATATCTAATATTATTACGTGTGTATCAGGAAACATAACCTCTTCATCGTATGTTAATCTGTTATCCGTACAACTACATTTGGAGATTCGTCTTTTGAGAATAATTTGTCGTTAGAGGAATATGATCCTTTCCAAATGTTCCTTATAAGGGCCTTGTTTCATTATGCTTATCAATATTTCGTTTCAAAATTATCGAAAATTTATACAAAATGTATAAAAATCGCATGGTGATGCGAAAAATGATACATGGAAAGATGGAGGAAGTCTTCTTCTTGAATTAATGGGCGGATTCAATAGGAATGAGCGCTCGCTATTATTAGTATATTCTTCTAGATTTAATCTGATTGGATGATCTAAAATAATACTAATAACAATAAGACAAAAAAAGCAGATCACTTGCAAGTGCAACAAAAACCGAACATAGTGAAAAACATAGTGAAGCAGAAAAAACATGCAGTGATATCGGAGAGAAAAAATTTGTGACAAGAAATTCGAAATGACGATTATATAATTTATCAGATTTAATAGTAGATAAGGAAAAAGTAGAAAAGTTCAACGATGAAAAGTGTGTTCTCATAGAGTTTACCAATGAGAACGGAAATATAACCGTTGGATATTTCATGATTAATAACGATAAAACAAGAAGAAAACATAGATGCACTTATAAAAAGCAGCGAGCATGTGATTATTCATTGACCAATGAATTGCTCCGTTGGTCCATTGAGTTCGAGAACGAAGAAACAATTTCTTAATTGCAATAAGTGAACTACACATGTCGTGTCCATTTTAAGATTTGGAAGTTATTAATATTAAGTATATTTTTTAAATAGAAAATTTTATAAATTATTTATTTTACATGGCGATAAACAATATTATTTAATTAGCATATTTGCATATTTTTAAAATTATTTTTAATACTTATATGTTACTATTAATATTTATATATTTTTATTCACAGATTGGGCAAGCATGAGTATGCAGCTGAAAAATTATATAAAATTTGATGAATTAAATCCAACAAAGAAAGACAGAAAGAAGTATGCTGCTAAGAAGGGTTGTAGCAACAGTGACAATGAATGCAGTGCCAAAGCAGTTATTAATGAGGATCAAGAAACTACTAGAAACTACTACGTAAAAATTTTAAAAATTTGAAAAGCCGTAATTGAAAGATATGAGACATTAGTAAAGCCAAATCTTATAACATTATGGAAAGATGTCAGAAGTTAGAGAATTCACATGCATATCTCTGCAGTCTACAGTAGTACCGTATATACTAATACCAGTATTACCGTGATATTAATACTGGATGTATTGGGATTCTTGGGATTCTCAAAAAAAATCCACTTTTCATCCCCCCCCAGTAACGATACGATGCAAGAATGACTTTCTTCTGTATCGTTCGAGCAAACATTTCACATGTGTTTTTGAACCTCTCCATCTGTCTCTCGTTCAATTCATGTGGCACCCATCTGCCGATTTCTTCTGAATCTTTCCCATCTCTCGTAGGCGATTGGAAACAGCTTGTTGACTAACGCTCAATTGCTCTGCGAGTTGTTTTTGTGCTTGTGAATTATCTTCATCCAGCAATGCTTGCAATTCCACGTCTTCATACTTTTTGGGCGGTTTTCCGTATTCCTTATCTGCAACATCGAAATCTCCAATTTTGAAACGCTGAAACCATCGTTCACACACAAAAATTTTTGCGATAGAGCACGCTCACCATAAGCTTTTCTAAGTAATCGATATGATTCCGCAACAGTTTTTTTCAAATGAAAATAAAAAATTAATGCTGTCCGCGAATGCTCCTTATTTGGTACAAATTTCGTCATATTAAACACAGTAACATAATACTATGCAAACACTTTTCAATCAAATCACTTTGTTGATGCTACAATAAAATGGCATATAATGTTAAATCTTAGTACTTCACACTGCATTAGTGTGCCATCTGTTTCTCAAATCATCATTTCATACTTGTACACTTGGTAAGAACCAATTATTCGAAGACTGTATTCCGAAATCCATTGAAAAATGTATTGCAACCATTCTGTTCACGATTGTACATGTAACATTGAATTTATTTTGTTTTTATAAAGTTAAATAATAAAAGATTCACAGTTGTGTACATATATATATATATATATATATATATATATATATATATATATAT
>NW_012130078.1:2626672-2629458 GCF_000143395.1 Atta cephalotes
ATATATATATATATATATATATATATATATATATGTATATAATTGTAAATATGTATATATTAAAGATATTTATATATATATATATATATAAGAAATATCCTATAAGAGATTTTTTTTGGAATAATTTCAGTAGCTGCTAGTAGATAATAATGTTTTAGTAATGATATCCAGTTAATTTTTAGAAAAAAATTACTGGAAACATTCACTAAAATATTGCTATTGTATTTTGTCGCATCACTAAAATATTAGATCAATCAAGTTTTTTTACAATAACTCATTATAGTAATAAATCAGAGAAACTAGAAATTGATCAATCGCAGTCGAATGTAAGAAGAATAATCAATTATGATTGGTCAAAATTTCTAGCTTCTAATACTTATCTGATTTATTACTATATAAAATGACTTATTGTAGAAATACATATCTCATTTAATTTGTGACACACAGATATGCTTGTTTTTGAATCTTAATTTTGTGTTTTGGTGAATTTACTATTAAAAATTCTGTCTTCTGTATAGTGTAATTTTAGTAATTTGCTAAAACGTAAACAATTCAACAAGAAAACAAGGATCCATGTGCTATAGGCTTTACGGGGATTTTTCATAAATTACTGGCAGTAATACTTAAGGCAGTAATATATTTCGGCAATGGTACGAAATAATTATTCTGTGTAGTTGCCAGTAATATTCTCAATGATAACCTATAATATTTCTAGTGATAACTTCTAGTGACTTGTAATATTTTATGTGATACTGTAATATTGCTGTGTGATTATCAGTAATATTAAATGTGGAAAAAAGTTCATGGCGTTTGTTCCGTTAAAATTAAAAAATGCCACGAACTTTTTCCCATACCTAATATTTCTGTGTAGTCAGCAGTAATCCTTTTTCGTAAAGGGTGAAAAGTGTTTTTCATATATTGTTCTTTGAAATAATCTCTATCTTGAAATTAGATTTCAATAGGATAAGATTGGAATCATCGAATCGCGATGATCTATAATTTACTGATTAATAATGAAAACTTGATTCAATTGATTATATCCCATGTCACAAACAATTATTAAATCAGGTTTTTCTGTTAAAAAATGATAGATGGTGGAAAGTGTTTTTCATTTTATTCTTTGAAATAACTTCTATTCTAAAATCAGATTTCAATATGATAGAATTGGAATCATAAAATCGCGATGCATTATGACTTCGTGAAGAATCATTTGAGCCGATCATTTCACTAACGTCAATTACTTAATTGGCGTTGGTTAATTGGCCGTGGAACTAATTAATTGTATTTGCTGTTTAGTAGAATTGACCACTTACAGTTGACACCGATTCGGCTTAATCGAGTTGATGAAACCGGCTCTTTGTATATAATACTAATATCCAATCCAATTAATAGTAGTTCAAATGTTTTTTTCAAGGATATTCTTATTGAAGGTCTTTTTATTCCAATCCAAGTAATGGCAACTTTAATTCTTTGTCAAAAATTATTACTCTTCGAAAAAAATGAATGTATCAAATGAAAAATGAAAACTCAGATGCTACAATCTTAACTAATCAAGTTAAATTTTATCAAATTAAAAAGTAAAACATAAATAATCTCTTGTTATTTACTTAATTCTAATGATATGTATCATTTGTAAAAAATTTGATATCAACAAAATTAGCGCCAAGTGAAATTCCTCAAAATTTTATGTATTATTCATAAATAGATTTGATATCAACAATTGGTGCCAAATTAAATTCCATAATTCAGATACCAAGTTAAATAAATAATATTAACTTTAATGATATTCCTATAAAAGATTTGATATCAAAAACTGACGCAAAGTTAAATCTCATTTCTTTATACCATACCAAATAATGATAAATAAATAATGAATATTAATCTAATATTCATATATGTATCATTTGTATAAAAGAATTGATCAACTATGGCGCCAAATTAAATTTTACTAATTTCAAGTTTACTAAACTCAAAATAAAAAGTAAAAGTAACTCAAGTGATACTATCTTTATTATTATGATATATGTTATATGATACTATCTTTATTATTTACTTAATCCAAATGGTACTGTCTTTAATTTTTATGAAATGAAATTAAGCATACGTATCTCTAATTGAAGGCTCTTCCTATTCCAATCCAAATGGTTTAAATTTCTCTTTTAAATTTCTCTTAAATGAAATTATTATATCATTCAAAGACATTTTCTCTTCCGACTGAAGTAGTGGTTATTTAATTCTCCTTCAAAATATTATACAAAACATTATCACAAAATTGTGTTACCTTGCTCAATTTAAATGTTATCACAAAAAATTAAAGAGTTAAAACTTTAAATTTAAAAATTTAATTTAAATAGAAAAATTTTTCATGTAAAAACATTTTGTTAGATCTCGATATAATAACATAGTAATAAAATATAAATGTAATATTTAGAACAATAAGAAAAATAAGAATGTAATACTTAGAAAAATAACATAAACAAAAAGCATATTAATATGAAAAATTAGAAACACATAAAAAAATATGAATATTTTAATAAAATATGAATAGAGAAAAAAGAAAAATAAGAAGCATTCTCAGTGAGAGTTAAAGTATCTAGCATGTATATATATCAATTTTTTTTATTTTTTTCAATTTTTCAATTTTTTTTTTATTTCTCTTTCATAATGCATGTTTTACAAATCGAAATTTATTTTTCTTAGAAACTTTCTAAACTTAATAGTATTCACAACATTCATAATTTATACGACTCTATAACTCAATCGCGTATATATATATATATATATAT
>NW_012130078.1:2629478-2647182 GCF_000143395.1 Atta cephalotes
TAATTAACTACTACTACTTAACTTACTAATACTACGTATATATATATATATATATATATATATATATATATATATATTTGAGTTGCATTTATGAAAGAGAAATAAATAGTAAACTTTATTCTTATTCAGTGTTCAGATTAAATTTATTATTACTTTTATTATTACTTTTAAATTATAATTACCTTTTATTATTTATTTTTATTAATTCTAATTTTAAATTGTTTTTATAGTTTTTCTTACTTGATCTAGCAACATCAAGTGTTTTTTTATTTAAATTAAATTTTTTCGTTTTATGTGGTTAACTCTTTAATTTTTTTGTGATAACATTTAAATTGAACAAGGTAACGCAATTTTGCGATAATGTTTTGTATAATATTTTGAAGGAGAATTAAATAACCTTCTGTTAGAAAGAGAAAATGTCTTTGAATGAATTGTGATATAATAATTTCATTTAAAAGGAATTTAAACTATTTGGATTGGAATAGGAAAATCCTTCAATTAGAGATACATATACTTAAGTTTCATTTTATAAAAATTAAAGATAGTACCATTTAGATTAAGTAAATAATAAATCACTTGGATTGTATTTTTTATTTTGATAGTAGAATTTAACTTGGCGCCACAGTTGTTGATATCAATTCTTTTATACAAATGATACATATCATTAAATTAATATTTCAATTATCATTATTTATTTAATTTGGCATGTATAAAGAAATGGGATTTAACTTGGCATCAGTTCTTGATATCAAATATTTTATAGGAATATCATTAAAGTTAATATTATTTGCATAATTTGGTATATTATACCGAATATAATATACAGAAAAGCGAAAATGCAAATAAAAATTTAAATGAGTATACAAAACACAGTCGACAATGTCCTTGCATGTATATGTGATTTCCAATCCACAGGAATTCATTTTCCTATGTCCCATTGAATGGAACTTGCGAATGCAGAATCAATATGACCCGCTATTCCGATAGATCTAGGCCGATATTCATAGTTGATTCTTATTTCCAATCCATCTTAAGTGTCTTAATACATTAATGCAGCTCTCTGATTAGTTTGTGACTTTTTAAGATCGTACTTAAGATGATCTTGAATATAAGATTTAATTATGAATACCGGCCTAAAGCAGGGAAATGAAAATTTTATTGTGTCTACAATGTATGCAATATTTCGTCGCTTTTTAACTTGTTATCGATTTCAATTACGGCTAATTATGGTTCATGAGGCAGAGACACTTTTTTGTCAAACTTTTACTTATTTTTATGCGAAAACGCATCGATTGGATGTATTTTCATCATTGTTGTTAAACCCGATTAAGGGTGCCGTATAAATGTGATTACAGTTCCTCAACAATCTCGATATTATTTGGATAATCTAGACATTTAATTACACGAAAATATATCGATTAAAAGTATTTTTATCAATATTTGAGGTAATCGGAACCCAATATTATATATAATATAGCTTTAGCTGTATTTATTCGACTTTTCCGCGATTGTAAAAAACAATAACTTTAATTTCTAATCTCTGCAGAGTGTAGAATGTGTAAAATGTGCAGTATCATCGCAGCGCTCGCTGATGTGTGATGCGACCATGTATTGCTAGCGTCACATTTGCCTCTTGCGCCAAAAATTCCAAAAGGACACCCCACTCTGTAGCGGCAACGACAACGACAACGACGACGTTTCTTAATTTTTTCTTAATAAAAGTTTCAGATTCGTATTTTGCATCGCAATATCTCCGTAGAGAAAAAATAAAAACACTTTCATTATATACCCCAGCAGTTGCAATCGATTGAGCATATTTAGAACTTGATCGATTAAGCTCTTATTGAGATCCGATGATCTCGATCTGGCACAACTCGCCAGCTCGCATAATAGTATAATCACGGCAGTGTCGCTGTGCGTAGCTTAGCGAAACACTACCAGTGTCTCCAGATGATCGATGTGAACATTCACAAATCAAGTCAAATACAGCCCGAATATTACTCTGATCACGCGCGCGACGTCGGCCAAGCAAGATTAGATTATCCGACACTTACCCAATGTTGTCTCATAGTAATGTAAATTGTTTATTATATCTGTTAAATAATGATATTTTTATTATATCTATATAATTTCGTGCACAGATTTAGCTGGTAATTGAAATAGAAAATGAATAACATATTTACCAATTTAAAAAGTGGTGTAGCGGAATGTAATATAGTAGAAAATTCATAATCCAGGTTCGAATCCTACTAAGGTGCGTTTTTTAATACCAATTTGAAGTAGTTAATTTCAGGTATAATTTCAGGTATACAATATTATAAATGACTTAGAAATAAAATTTGTAATCCTTAAATATGAATGTTTTTTTTCGAATATTGAACTAATGTCAGTTTGAATCCAATTCATTTTAATCCATTCAATCCATTTTCATGGATCTAAAGTACGCAATAAAAAAATTTTAATCTATTTTAATCCATTCTCATTTACTGGGTACTCATTTACTGTTTGAAAAAATAGAGAATGAGAGATGGACACGATCAGGAAATCTTTCATACACATGTACTGCTTCTCTTATAATTTGGCGACATTTATCATAGATGAAAATCATATCTTCTTCCGCTTTCGTATCCTATAGACCTTTTAGTTCTCATAAGGTATCCGTCTACATTCCCGTGTGTATCTCTATTACTTTGCATTCCTACCCAGTAAACGAGAATGGATTAAAATTTTTTTAATGCGTACTGTAAATTTATGAAAATGGATTGAATGGATTGAAATAGATTGAATTCGAGTTGACATTAGTTTAAGATTCGAAAAAAAAACATTAATTACGGGTTACAAATTTTATTCCTAACATTTATAATTATGAACCTGAAATTAACTATTTCAAATTGATATTAAAAGACACACCTTAGTGGAATTCGAACCTGGGATCTCTGGATTATGAGTCTTCTACGTTATTCGCTATCATTTCTTCAATTGGTAAATATGTTATTCATTCTCTACTTCAATTACAATCAGTGTACGAAATTATATAGAGATAATTATAATAAAAATATCATCGTTTAACAGATATACTAAAATATAAAATTTACTATGAGAAAACATTAGGTAAGTGTCGGATAATCTAATCTCGCTTGGCCAATGTTGCGCGCCGTGATTAGCTTAATATTCGGCTGTGTTCGATTTGCGAGTGTTCACATCGATCATTCCTTTTTCTTCTAATGAAAAAGAAACAAAGTAACATAGCTCAATTATTTTTACGTTATAATTTTTTTGAACTTAATTAGATTAAAACGAAAAATTTCCTACTTATAATTTTGAATAATTTAAGTAGCATTTATGATCCATTTTTAAATAAAAATTTTTTTTATTCAATTAGATTGAAAAACTGTATTTCATATTCAGCAATTGAATTGAGCAATATTCATGTTGCACAGAAATTGCTGATATTATTTTTGAATTTAATTGAATTAAAAATCTGTATTTTCTATTCACAATTCTGAATTGAATAGTATCATCGATGCACACAGAAAATACTAATATTATTTTTGGATTGAAAGACATAAAGATATGATCTATGCAATTCCTATAAATGAATAAAAATGCATTCAGAATTGAAAAGAATCATTTTAACATTCATGAATCCGTATTTCTGAAAATCTAAATCCATTTTAATCCATTTCAATCCATTCCATTTGCTGGGATATGAATGTCTTATGTATACTTGCGCAAATCCTATAAATAATTACACTAACACTTACAGAATCTTATAGTCCTTTATAAGAATCTATGAAAAATCCCATGGAAATTTGCAGCAGAATAGTGCTTATATTAGTTCGAGGCGACTACCCATCCCGAACAAAAAAAGTAACATCCTACCCTCTTGGGGTAGGTCTTATCTGCCTAGAAGTTGCAGCTTAGACAATAAAAAAACCGTCCTAAAAAGACTCACACTCCACTTTATGGATTAGAAATATTCCAAGCGGACTGTCTATGCTGTAACTTCTAGGCGATTAGGCCCCAAGCGGATAAGATATGTTGTTATTGTTCGAAGCGGCGTAGCCGCCCCAACTCAATAAGCACTAATCTATACACCCCACTGTCTACAAGACAGATTTTCTAACTTTAAGCTCCTGATTATTCGGCCAAGAACTTTGCATTGACGACGATACAGAATCAGACGGCGGTCTAGCGAAACTGGTAGCCACTCACTTAAATACGAGCCCATCGCTTGTGGCGTGCCGAGAGTGAACGAGTCAACGACCTTCTTATCACATTAATCACTTGTTTCAAGGAACCAAAAATGCTTTCTTGGTCATTCGGTAACCCCTAGGGAGTCACCATCAATAAGGGGCGAGGGACACTCTAAATATAAGTTTTGATAAATTGTAATAACAGCGTATCCCTCCCGTTAATCCAGAATAATATAAATCATGTTAAAAAACGCAACAGTTTATCAAATATTTAATTGTTCACGATTTTTCATGCACGTTATGTAGCATACCCCTCTTTTATAAACTCGAGTAGTAAGAATAATTCAAAAGAAGTAAAATTTTATCGGAAAGAAATTATAAACCAGCATTTCTTTTCGAAAGTCTCGAAAGGCTATCAGAAAAGAAATGCGTATGTTGAGACTCGAGACTTATGAAGAAAATGCAAACAAAAATCGAATAATTGCACGTTTTTCGCTTATAAAACGAAAGATATTGATTATATGAAATCAATATAAAAAATGTAGGTATTCGAAATACCTACAAAATGAAATGTGGAACATTAAAATCGATCTATTAGTTCAGTAGAAATAAAATAAAAAAACATCGAAAAAAGCTTTTTTTCACTCGCTCTCTGAAGTTTAAACGCAAAGCTTTGAAATTCTCGTAAAATGTAGCCCATAATGACGAACAAATCTAGCCCTGAACAAGCCTGAAATATTCATTACTTTTTACAAAAAGTTATCTGTTCACTAAAAACCTGTCCGCGTAAAATTTAATTTCTTCATTTTTGAACAATCACACAGCAATTTACAAGGGTGATTTTTCTTCTTCAAGAATTGTACTTAATAACAAAACGATTTTTGCAATTAAATTATTATTTAATTATAAATGGCTTTAAAAGGTAAATACCTTTTTCCGTATAAAAAAATTAGAAATAATTTCGTTAATATGCATCAAATAGCCGTGTGAAGTATTCGAAATCTGATATTTTTCTACGAATTTAAAAAAAAGATTACCCTCCGATTATTAGGAGTCGAGATAACAATTTTTTTTTCAAAAAATCACAGTGATTTTAATTTTTAAGATTAACAATTCCGTCTGGCACCAATTTATCAAGGGAGAATTGAATTTATTAAAAAAATCTCGAATTGTAACCATGAAATTTTTAGTTTAGAAAACTTTTTCTTTCTTGAATTTTTATTTTTTCGGTTTATTAAAAATCACGTTTGAATATGGAACTCGTGTCTGATTAACAAATTTGAGGCATATTAGTTATGTTTCTTTATTTAATATACTGTAAAAAGTGTCCAATTGGACAATTAAATGTACGGAATTATTAGTACAAAATTGTTTTTGTGAATTTAATTGCAGATGCAAATATGATATATATAAACAAATAATAAATAATTTGCCAAATGTTAATGTAACTATTGAATATAGTTGTAAAATATATTTTTCATGTAACACTAATTTACTTTTATATTTATTTTTTATATTTGCGAAAGTGTTATATCTTTAACAGTTACGCTAACATTTGGCAAATTACTTATTAATTATTTGTTTACATATGTCATATTTGCATCTGCAATTAAATTCACATTCAAAAATTATTTTGTACTGATAATACATTTGATTGCCCAATTGAACATTTTTTATAGCATGTTAAATAAAGAAACAGCTAATATGACTTAAATTTGATAATCAGGCATGTGTTCCATATTCAAATGTGATTTTTTATAATATTGGTAATTAACTTATTTTTTATAATATTGGTGAAAAAATGCAGTACTAAAAAGTTGATTAAAAATTCTGAAAAAATTTGTAGAATTCTATGAGAAGAAAATAAACAATTTTTGTCTTTTTTCTGTAAAATTGATAGTATTTGAATAAAAATGATTGAAGGCCAATTTTCATCAATTTTTAGTAATTAATATCTTGTTAATTGTTGTACGAAAATTGCAAAATGGTAGAGTACTTTTCTTCTCAATTTAGTCCATTCTATTCCTATGCGAAAAATTTATTATTATTATTTTCCAAAAACCCTATATATAAGCAGCTCGGCAGCCTATAAAAATCTATAGTAACATAAATTATAGATTAATATTAGATCTACAATTAATTCAAGGAATAATTATTTTAAAATAAAAATCTCAAAAAAGAAGCTGTGAGTAATCAATACGAATATTAATAAAATGCCATGCTATTGTTTAAATTTGCATAACTTAAAATATATACAGTTTAATAAAATGTTAAATAGCAAATATTCAAATATATATATTCAAATATATATATATTTATGTGATATTTATACGCTCAAATTTAAAAAAAATGAGGAAGTGTAATTAAATGCTAAAATGTACCTCAAAAACGTTTCAAAATATTTAAAAGTAAAAATACGTTATAATAAAATATAATAAATATATGTTTAAAAGATGTTTTTTTTTTGTTTTAAACATGATTTCTTTCTAAAGCTATTTCAAACATATATAAATATATATAAAACATTAAAACATGTTTTAAACAAAAAAACTGAGTATTTTTTTTAAAAACATGTTTTTTATCAACCCTGCTTCCCTCATTCCGCCCAGCACACTGCTTCGGTCGCGTTCTTCAACTTTTCAATGATTTTAAATAAACTTTTTCGACAGCAAAAAATTCGAAAATTTTTCAACAGCAAATTCAATTCTTCCTTGATAAATGGGTGCTAGACGGAACTCTTAATCTTAAAAACTAGAGTCATAGAGATTTTTTGAAAAAAAAATGTTATCTCCTAATAATCGAAGGGTAATCTTTTTTTTTAAATCCGTAGAAAAATGTCAGATTTCGAATACTTCACACGACTATTTGATATGATGCATATTAACGAAATTATTTCCATTTTTTTATACAGAAAAAAATATTCACTTTTTAAAGGCGTTTTATAATAGTTTAACTGCAAAAAATCGTTTTATTATTAAGTGTACGTGATAGTGTGTTCTTGAAGACAAATCATCCCTATAAATTGCTGTACAACTGCTCAAAGAAAAAATTAAATTTTCCGCAGACAAGTTTTAGTGAACAAATGGCATTTTGCAAAAATTAATAAACATTTCAGGCTTGTTCAGGGCTAGATTTGTTCGTTACGAAGGCTACATTTTACGAGAATTTCAAAGCTTTGTGTTTAAATTTCAATAAACAGAGAGCGAGTAATAAAAAGGCCTTTTTCAATGTTTTTTATTTTTTTTCCACTGAATTAATAGATCGATTTTAATGTTCCACGTTTCATTTTGTAATTATTTCGAACACCTATATTTTTCATATCGATTTTTTTTCATATAATTAGTATTTTTATTTTATAAGCGAAAAACGTGCTTTTTGCAACTAATCGATTTTTTTTCGTATATTTTCTTCACAAGTCTCAAGTTTCGAACGTGCATTTCTTTTTTAATTCTCTTCGAGACTTTTATGTTTATGAAAAGAAATTATTTAGTTTACTATTTAGTTTACTAATTTTTTTCCGATAAAATTCTACTTCTATTGAACTATTCTTGCTATTCGAGTTCATGAAGGAAATTATATACTATATAACGCATATGAAAAATCATTAACAATTAAATATTTCGTAAACTGTTGCATTTTAGATTTATACTATTCTGGATTAAGAGGAGGGTATACTATTACTACAATTTATTAAAACTTATAAAACTATATATTATTTAGAATGTCTCCCGCCTTTTATTGATGTCTAGGGCCACCGTGCGGCCGAGAAAGCATTTTTGAAACAAGTGAATTATTATTAATGTGAGAAGAAACTCGTTGCCTCGTTCACTGTCGGCGCGCCGCAGGCAAGCACACGGACTCGGGCTTTTTGTTACAGCGCCACACCTGCTACAGCGGCGCACGAAATGGCCGAACTTATAGGTGTGGAAAAGTGACGTTTTTATGATGAAATTTATGTTAGTAATATAGCAAGGGAGGTTCGAATGTATTCACGATATAGCCACCAAGCACTGGTGTGCACTCGCGGTCGCGAGAGGAACTTGCCGCCGCGAATCCCGCTACCTCAAAATGCGTTGCAGGCCATCACCACCACACCCATCCCAAATTGTAACGATTAATGACAAAATATTTTTACTTACTTCTTCCTCCACCTCCTTCTCTTCCTCTTCGTTTAATTTCTCCTTTTACTCCTCCACTTCCTCCACCACCTCTTCAAGGACATGGCACAACTATTCTTCGCTTTGTAAGTGAAGGAGATCTATCATGTACTCGATGCATTTCTCTGCGCTTACATAGATAAAATTGAAGGAGAAGTCGTTGATGTACATGATCTCTTCTTCGTCATCGTCATCTTCCTCCTCTTTGTCTTCCTCCTTTTCCATTTCTTCATCAAGAACGTCCTCATTAAAAAGAACACCACCATCGGTTTTCTTCGGTCAGGAAAATATCCTCTTCCTCTTCTTCCTTAATCTTTAGTCATTTGGCTGGAGGTTCATCGGAATTCTTGATCTCTTCCTCCTTAATTTTTAGCTGTTTGGCTGGAGGCTCATCGGAATTCTTGATCTCTTTTTTGTCATCGTCATCCTTCTACTCTTCCTCTTCCTCATCTTCCTTAATCTTTAGCCGTTTGACTGGAGGTTCATCGGAATTCTTCATTCTACACTCACGTAACACTTAATCACATAACCCACTCAACAGCAAAAATATTTTGTCCCTATTGGCCTATCTGCCTATTGGCAGAATACTTTTACAGGTTGAAGTCACTCACATCGAATACAGTGCTTCGCACAATGCAAATCGATAAAGACTGTCGCTGACAAGCATTCTTCGCTGTAGCGAGACTGTCTGGGAATTTATCTATGGTAGTCGATGTATATAAAACAAAGTAAAAAATGCCGCCGCGAGAAGAATCGACATAATAAGTTTGTAGAAAGTTGCCTTTGTTGTGGATAGAGCATCCGAATAGGCAGGTTCTAATCCACGGGGTTAGAGGGGAGCGCGAGGGGATACTCGTAGGCGCGGGGGGGGGGGGGGGAAGACGACGGGGGATACTGGTAGGCGCGGAAAGGCAGCGCTGTCCCCGGTCGATGGATTACGTAAACATGATGACATTTCGTTATGTGTTCCGTATTTTTTTTGTCACTCGCCGCTGCCACGGATCCCGCGGTCACTCCAAAATGCGTTTCGAGCCGCCGTCGCAGACCCCGCGTCCAAAATGTGCCGCGGTAGTATAACGCGACAAGATGTTTTGTCTAGGTGACACATCACTGATGTGTTCTCACAGTTCTTTTTTTCAAGGTTAGAAGCATCGATAAAGATATTTATCTAGAAAGAACCGTGAAATTGGTGACCCGTCACTTTCGCAAACAAATGAAAAGGTGTTAGAACGTTATGATATTCTAGATATGTTACAATGTTGCAACGTGAACGAGTCACGTGCAAGTGCTCCGTGGAAGAATGCGATCTAAAAAACTGTGAAAAGACATGGAAAATTATGAGCGAGTGGAACGCGAACTGTTGGAGCAGTGCGGCCAAGTCGCTACTCTGTTTCGCGTGGCTGCAACGATGCAACGAGTGCATCGAGCAGCTCGAAGAACTTTGTCGTGCCAAGCGTCCGCGCCTCGCCGTTAGACACATACAATCCGCGATGGCGAGGATAGTACGATTCGCGGGTGTAAAGTCGCAATTGGAGTCGCAACGACGTTTCGTGCACATTGATGGCGAGTACGCGAGTGGCGAGTATGTGAGTAGCAACGAATGATCTCTTGTCTGGCGAGAAATCGACGCCATGTTCGTGAATATATTCACGGTACGATGATAATTCTAATCACATCGAGCCTCGGTTTTTAGAAGACGCTAACAGTGTAGTTCTAGAGCGAGTGCGAGACGCTGTAGAAAGACACGGTAGTAAAAGTAAACACCGCATTCAACGGTGAGTTCGCGACGAAGGACAAATGTGCCAATAAGAGTAGTTACAAAGAACAGCGAGATATACCGATACACCGATTTACGCGAGTGGTACGAGCAGCATGTCATCGAGTCTATCCTAGCATCGCTCGAAGAATTCCAGGAACGCGACAGCGGGTGGGCATTGTTACGTATATTGAATTTGACTATCAATGTGAACAAACTAAATCCCCTGCGCGCGGGATGTCACATCAAAGTGCCAGAGAAATAGCGACGAAACGAGCGGTAATCAGTGTTCGTATGTACAATTTTTAATTCGATCTTCGTCGAGATACGACGCCAATTTATCGAGGCTTGCATTTAGAAATTTGAAAGAATCAATAAATCTCAATTTTACCTTTTTTTTCTAAAAATTCTTTTCATTTTTATCTTTGGTGCTATCGACATGTTTAGTGAATGAAATATATTTTTCCTTCGTTATCGATAGTACATCTACATGTCCATCGTACGCAATAGCAATTTCCTTAATTATAAAATGGGCATCATAGCCCATTAATTGTGAAATACGGAATATAGAACGAATTTTTATAATTTAAGTTACAATTTTAATGTCCTGGACCGCGATATCTACCGGTGAGATGACAATGATCGCGGATTCGCGTATCGTCCGGCGCAAACGGTTTCTCGCAGATGTGACAACGCGTCGCGCTACAGTATGCCCATTGCTGTTTAGACAATGTTTCCATGGGCACGTTGGCGGATACGATTTTCACGCCAAATCGTTGAGTTGTTGCGGGAATCACGTTATACAGCCTTCATCACGAGAAAAGTAATATGACGATAATGTGTCGTCGTATGCGCGTCGTACATAATAGCCTATGCTAAGCGCTTCATGCCGCTGATACGCATACAACGATGCATCTTCCTTATCGGATTCTGTTTTACATAGGACGCACTCCAGATCGGCGTAGACGATGAATGGAATGCGCTTCTTATTGCAGTGGTTTTCAAATTCGAGCCACTTGTCATCCTCGCTTGGCAGTCGGATGGCGCAGTCGTTGATCTTCTGGCACTCCACTTCGTGCAATTGTAATTTTTCGCACGAACTGAAGTAATGGAGGCACCTGATAATAGAGAAGGTAAATAATAGAGAAATCATTTTTCACTATTTCTTTTTTACTGTTTTTTTTGTTGGCTTTTCTTATTATACTTACCGGTCGCAGAAAAACTTCTTGTTCTTTTTCCTAGTAATTTGCGAACTCACAAGACGCGACAGATTCTTGATACACGCAAAGTGGCCAAGGTTGCATTGTGTGAATCTTGTAGATACAGGAGATTGACGTGCTTCTCCTTCTTGTCATTGGTGAGCTGCAGAGGAAGAACTTGTTTATTCTCGATGCTGTATACGTTGATCGACACCATATGCAACCGTTCGAATTTAGAAATGTCTTTGAACGTTATTAGAAATTCGATATCCGTGAGATTCAACACTGTCATGTAATGCGGATAGGACGATTCCCGCTCCATATACTTTCAGCTGAGTAGTGACAGAGCGGCGACCACCGACTGAAACACGCATTGTCCGTACGAACACTGATTACCACTCGTTTCGTCGCTATTCTCTGGCACTTTGATGTGACATCCCGCGCGCAGGGGATTTAGTTTGTTCACATTGATAGTCAAATTCAATATACGTAACAATGCCCACCCGCTGTCGCGTTCCTGGAATTCTTCGAGCGATGCTAGGATAGGCTCGATGACGTGCTGCTCGTACCACTCGCGTAAATCGGTGTATCAGTATATATATCTCGCTGTTCTTTGTAACTACTCTTATTGGCACGTTTGTCCTTCGTCGCGAACTCACCGTTGAATGCGGTGTTTACTTTTACTACCGTGTCTTTCTACAGCGTCTCGCACTCGCTCTAGAACTACACTGTTAGCGTCTTCTAAAAACCGAGGCTCGATGTGAGATGTGTTAGAATTATCATCGCACCGTGAATATATTCTCACGAACATGGCGTCGATTTCTCACCAGACAAGAGATCGTTCGTTGCTACTCACGTACTCGCCACTCGCGTACTCGCCATCAATGTGCACGAAACGTCGCTCCAATTGCGACTTTGCACCCGGGAATCGCGCTATCCTCACCACCGCGGATTGTCTGTGTCTAACGGCGAGGCGCGGACGCTTGGCACGACAAAGTTCTTCGAGCTGGTCGATGCACTCGTTGCATCATTGCAGCCACGCGAAACAGAGTAACGACTTGGCCGCACTGCTCCAACAGTTCGCGTTCCACTCGCTCATAATTTTCCATGTCTTTTTACAGTTTTTTAGATCGCACTCTTCCACGGAGCACTTGCACGTGACTCGTTCACGTTGCAACATATCTAGTGATATATCTAGAATATCATAACGTTCTAACACCTTTTCATTTGTTTGCGAAAGTGCACTGTTCGCAGCAAAGCATTGTTCGTCGTATCTATTGAAAAAACAGTTTTAGTGCAAGATCGCGATCACGAAACTCCATCCATATATTTTCAATAATTAACAGTTCGACACACTTTTCATTACCCGCGGGAATCTTAATGCACATGCACCAACCTTGGCTCTTATCTGCGATTTTCTTCACCCAATAATAATCGTCCTTTATTACACTGACATTTCTATTCCACTAATGTCTCTTTTCATACTCATCGTCCTCGTAATATTTGTCTCGTAACCGTGAGTACACTTTCTGTCGCGCAAGTAAAGAAACGGATTCTTTAATAATTATTCCATGTTTCTCATGTATACTTAATTCTCGCGTAGGAACCGGCGATATTCGCACATCTGTGTCTCTTTTTTGCGGATTACCGAGAACATACAGCACATTTACATTATAGTCTTCCCACATATTTTCCAGTACTATTCACAATAGGTTTTTTTCAATGTGTGCAGAGTGGGCACATGTTGCACAAGAATATACTGTACAAAGGTTCTCTGCAATTCGTGCACTTGCCGTCTAGCTTACCGAAAGAACCATCTGCCTGACGTGATACATTCCTACATCATTAATGTCACCTATACGAATCATGCATGCTGTGCATACAGTTAAAGCATCACCCGTTGTATAATAATTGTAGATCACACAGTGCTTAGTACGAGCGTTCAACATACGGATTTCCGAAAGCTACACAAATTTTTCTACGCGATCGATTTCATACTCGCTCATATCACTAGCACATCCACTATCGTCGGATAGCATTTCTTCGTCAGATGACTCTTGGTCCATTATATTCTCAAAGTCTATTTCTATTTCATCAAGCATTTCGAACACTTCGTCTCTGATATTCGCGAACTGTTCCGGATCCACGTTTCTAATATACTCGGCTACATTAGCTATGTTCTCAACGTTTCTGATATTCTCGACTTCTACATCATCCATTATGTCCCCAAATTCTATTTCCATTGCTTCAAAAAACTTGTCTCTGATTCACACCATCCATGCCCTCAACATCTGCATGATAGTCAACCATACTTTTCATTATACTTATTGCGATTCGGTAATCTTTAAAGGCACCAACTGAGGTGCCGTGCGCTTATGACCCATTATATATTCCATTTGTGACTTCTTTGTCTCATTATCTATCATCCCTATTGGATCGCAGTAATGATGACGTGTCACCGATCTCTTATTGGGGTCGCAGTAGTGACGTGTCATCGATCTCTTCTTAAAAAAAAAATATCGTTATAGACGGCTTCTCTTTTAACACATCGTAACGTGTCACCAATTTCACGGTTCTTCCTAGATAAATATCTTTATCGATGCTTCTAACCTTGAAAAAAAGAACTGTGAGAACACATCAGTGATGTGTCACCTAGACAAAACATCTTGTTCGCGTTATAGTACTGCGGCATATTTTGGACGCGGGGTCTACGACGGCGGCCCGAAACGCATTTTGGAGTGACCGCGGGGTCCGTGGCAGCGGTGAGTGACGAAAAAAATACGGAACGCATAACGAAATGTCATCATGTTTATGTAATTCATCGACCGGGGGTCCTATGTTTATGTAAACAGTAACAGCGCTGCCTTCCCGTGCCTACCAGTACCCCCCGCGCCTTCCCCTCCGCGCCTATGATCCCCTCTAGCCTCGTGGGTTAGAACCCACCTACTCGGATGCTCTATCCACAAAAAAGGCAACTTTCTATAAACTTATTATGTTGATTCTTCTCGCGGCGGCACTTTTTACTTTGTTTTATATACATCGATTACATAGATAAATCCCCAGACAGTCTCGCTACAGCGAAGAATGCTTGTCAGCGATAGTCTTTATCGATTTGCGTTGTGCGAAGCACTGTATTCGATGTGAGTGACTTCAACCTGTAAAAGTATTCTGCCAATAGGGACGAAATATTTTTGCTGTTGAGTGAGTTATGTGATTATAGAATAAAGAATTCCGATGAACCTCCAGCCAAACGGCTAAAGATTAAGGGGAATGAGGAAGAAGAATAGTAGAAGGATGACGATGACAAGAAAGAGATCAAGAATTCCGATGAGCCTCCAGCCAAACGACTAAAAATTAGGAAGGAAGAGATCAAAAATTCCGATGAGCCTCCAACCAAACGGCTAAAGAATAAAGGAGGAGAGGAAGAGGATATCAGCATCGAAGACAATGTCCTCCTCGCCAAAGAGAAATGGTGAAGGTGTTCTCTTCGATGAGGACATTGTCGATGAAGAAGTAAAGAAGGAGGAAGAGGAGGAGAGGAGAAGGATGACGGTGACGAGGAAGAGATCATCAACGACTTTCCTCTTCAATTTTAACAATGTGAATATCGGAGAGTGCATCGAATACATAATAAACTTCCTCCACTTACAAAGCGAAGAATATTTGTTTTATATCCTTAAAGAGGCAGTGGAGGAGATGAAGGAGTAAAATGAGGAAAAGGAAGAGGAGGAAGAGAAAGAAGAGGAGTAGAAGGTAAGTAAACTATTTTGACATTAATCTGTAAAAATGTATATTTTACTCGTTTTAACAGCTCGGACTGTGTGTTTCTGCCAAAATATAGACTTACTTTTTATGCTTTTTACGACCATTTACTGATTGTCAAGGAAGGAAAGGATAGTTTTCGATTTTTACAAGTATTTTAAAGCGATTTCATCATTTTGTTTCATCCAAATTGTCTTTATTTAAAAATGGCACACAACATGTGTCGTTCCTCGCTTTTGACATCTCAATTACAACATGGCCGCCGCGAGTTAATAGCCTTAATATCAACAGTACAATTATGGAAATCATACGCTCCTTTATGGAGTGAAGGGGAGAGGGTTGGTGGAATGTCAAAACGCGAATAAGCCTAATTTTATTGAATTTTGAGGTGGTCACTGCTAAACTGTATAATTACTGTCCGTTTTAACTTGTATTCAATTGGAACTGTGTTCAATTAAGACCGTCGTGTGTCCGTTTTAACTTTTGTCCGATTGGAATATTTGAAATTGTGTTCGATGGAAGTTGTCAGATGTTCCCTTCTGTCTTTGTCCGATTGGCACTATGTCCGATTTGAACAATCTGCTGTATTCGACTTTTTTTGTGTACATCTGGCACCCTCCCGTTCTTATCATGAAATAGGATAATTACAGAATTTCAACAATAATGATGGATTTTCACTTTGGATCTGTCAATTCAGGAATGGCTTCCACCTTCTAGGATAAGATGTCTTCACATATTGGATTGTATGAATGTTTCTTACTGAAGAAGACCCAAAAACGTTCAAAATTTATACTTATTAGTAAGGAAAATATACTGAATATATACTCTATTATACTCTCACATGTCTTTATTATTGTTAAATTCGAGAATCACAGAGATATTTTTAATTAAAAAAAATACAAACTAATTTATTTAAATTAATCAATTGCATGTGTATTGCAACTTCAGCTTACATAATTGCATTATTAGAATAAGAATATTTAGGGAAAGTAAGATAGAAAGAGCCTTAATCTAGAGAAAATTAGTTGTGGAAAACATGAAAATTGAAGTTTTGTTAAATAAAAATTTAAATATAACAAAAAAAAGTTTATATTTTTCTTTTTTTCTTGTTTTCTTGCATTCACATGCGCGTTCTTGCATTCATACTTTCTCTCTTTTTTTCTCCCGCAATATCTTCTTTTCATATTATATTATATTACTTATTATTATAATTAAAAATTACTAAAAATTAGTTTCTACGTCAGTACAATATAATATCTTCAAAAAATAATTGTTTATTTAAAATATCTTATTACAATGTCTTTTGTCTTTGTTGCTTGAAATAATTTTGTCTGAAACTTTCATTCATAATTTGTCCGATTTTCATTCTAATCCATATAGGTATCATTAGAATGATGAACTTTTGAATACTATGGGCCCAATAACCAGTATTATTATCCATTTTGCCTAAAGTGGCAATAGCATTTCTTGCATAAGTTGTAGCATCAAGTACAAATATACTTGAAACCTGCAATTTAAAATAAAAACATTTTTCAATAATCGCATGAAAACACAGACAAAAATATACAAAAATAACGTATTATTTTAAGTTTGAAATAGTACATAAAAAGAATGGTTTTGCTGAAGTATTTAAAACTTTAGCTACATAGATATAAATTTGAAAATAATTTTGTTAGACAAACAGAATAATTATGAAGGACGCTCAAACTGATTGTCAAAATATTAAAACTTTTTAAAGCTATTGTTTATCACTATATTTGAACGTTTTATATAATTACATTGAATTATAACAGAAAAAATATATAAGATGTTTCTTATAGATTTTTAAATGATGAAAATGTATATTGAAAGTTAGATTTCCCTTTAAAAAATAATTGACCTTTAATATAAAACATTTTTATAAGACATTTTTCGTAAAAAGAAATTAATGTTATCTTGAAATTCTGATCAGATGTTATGAATGTATTCCTTTCATCACAGAAAATTACAATACGCAAATAATAATTATTACTAAAAAATAATTATTACTAAAATATTTACTAAGTATTTAAAAAATTCATATGCTCGCAACTCGTAAGTTCACCACATCACATTCACAAGCATCAAATTCATTTTGAATCTTAGTAAGTTTAATACTTCAATTAAAATTATTAAAATGAATTCGATTTGCTTATTATATAAAAAGTTGTTTCTTCAGTTTTATAATATATATATATACAGGATGCCTGGAAATAATCGCCAAATATTTCATAGGTAGGTAGAGCGGATTAAACTGAAAAGTCCTCTACCATTTTGTAAATTTCTCCAATAATTAATGAGATATTAATCCTTAAAGATAGCCGAATACGCGCGCTCGCCCGATCTACTGCGAAGTATATATGCCTTGAGAGTTGAGGATTTGCTGGCAAGCGCCCCGCGTGCATATTGCTGCAAGCTCCATAGCTCGGACGGCGCGCTTGCCAGGCTATCCCCGCTCCTTATGATTCGCGCACCAAACGATCGGTAGGCGTATACACTTCGTAGTAGTATTCAGTTATCTTTAAGGATTAATATCTCGTTAATTGGAGAAACTTACAAATGATACAGGATTTTCGACTTAATTTAGTCCGCTCTACTTGTCCATGAAATATTTGG
>NW_012130078.1:2648907-2652275 GCF_000143395.1 Atta cephalotes
TGTTTTCAGTACATAATAATGAGTTTTACTAGAATTTGTTATAAGTATTGTACATTTTAAGATTATTATCAAGAAAATATTTTTTGTTAAAAATAATCGTTCTTTTCATGTAAAATATGAATGCAAACTAAAATATAAATTTGCAGCAAATTGATTTATGATAAAAAAATAAACTTTAAGAACTTTAACTCTTTCAATAATTCAGAGAATTGTTATAAGTAATATTATTTCAATAATATTATAATAGGTTCGATACCTGAAGCTTAGAGCTAAATGCTATCATTTTGGTATTGACGAAAAGAGGCGACAGATGTTGAACAGTTACGCCGAATTTGGAATATTCTGCCCTGAGAGCATCGGAGAAACTCTTCACATACGCTTTCGTAGCGGCATCAACGGCAACGGCTGAAATGTAATTGCGGAGGAGACGTTGACAATCGTGCCTTGTCTGCGTTTTTGCATCTGCCCGATAACTAACCGCGTCATTAACGTAGTAGCACCCACATTTATATTGATAATGTCCTACAGTTCCTTCTCAAGTATCTCTCCGACGTACTCGGGATACTCGTAAAACTTACCCACATTGTTCACTTAAAACAAAAATCGTTTAATATATCGTATCCATATAGAAACGTCATTTAATGTTGCATAGAGACTAATGTTGTAAATTAATTTAGGAATGTATTAATTTAGGTATGTATTAATTTATGCGTTTTTGACTTGTGTATTATCATGCATTATTATGCATTATCTATTCTCTTTCCATGTGAGAATGACCTCTAATAATAAAGCGGAACAATGTTTTGCGACATCAAGTAACAAATACATTTTAAATGTTAGTCAGATAAAAAGATTTAAGACAAGAATAAAAGAACATAAAAATAATTTTAAATTGCTAATATTTCGTGAACTTTACCATTTATTTTATTAGGACGAGGAGCACATTAATGGCTTTTCGCCTCAATCAAATTTCTTTACAAAGATATTTTAATTTAAAATAATCCTATTTAGTTAGAAAACTAAAAAAAAACATTTTTTTACAAAATAAATCGGTTTAAAATCGCAATTTTTTCTTTTTAATGTAAATTACTTCAGTTTTAATTACAGATAGGAATTTGATTTCTTGTACTATTACATCTGTTTCACCTTTATAATTACAAAATAATCTTCGTTAGTATTTTTCATAGATTAAAATTTTTTATTATTTTGACTACATATATAAATTTATTTTTTTTACTTTGACAATTATATCGACCTAAATATTACTAGGACTTAATACTTTTTCATCTCAGATTGAAGAAATGGTTATACATCAAAGTTGAGTACATCAATGTTTTTTTTAGTAAATTAATAACTTATAAAATAAATCTAGTTACACTAAAAGTTGCTCCCTAATAACACAGGATATCTTGCAAATGCCAGCTAAATGTGATATCCTTATGAAGTTCTGTTAAAGTTTAAGACTAGATTAAGTTAAAAATTAATTTATTTAAAATTAACTAAATTAAGTTAAAAACGTTATTAACTTTTAACTTTTTATTTAACTTTTAACTTATATATAGTGTGTTTCATTTTAATTGTAAATATCTCAAAAAATATGGAGGATATAAAAAATGTTTCAAAAAGTTGTATAATTTCGAAGGAATTATGATATCATTGACTTGATGGCGTTGTCAAGGTCAAAAAAAAGTCACATTAATTTTTTTAAATGGAACTATTCATTTTTTATTACATATTTTTATAGCTTATCTCGAAAGCTTTCCAACACACAATAATAAAATATTTTTTCTTTAAGCACTTTTCGAGTTATGAGACTTGAAAGTCATAGCATGTGTCGGTATTAGCATTATCCAAAGTGGATCTTGCCGGTGAAGGCAAAATCTGAAGGATGAATATGATTGGCATGTAAAATTCTACATGCAGTTGCAAGAGAAGCATTTAATTCACGACTAATTTGACTAATGTGTGGATTCATTATTACCATTCCTAGTATAATTACGATAATAGCATCATCGTTATTTAATGGTTTTTTTTAGAACGTTTGTGTTTCATCAATTCCATACGCGGTCTAATTGTTAAACAAAATTGCTTTATGATCGGGATGTCGTCTATCCGGATACCTATCTTGATACTGACGAACTGCTTCTTTAGCATTATTAGCGGTATAAAAAATATCAATCATATCAAGTATTTCTGTAATCTGCGGCGAGTAATCTGCCATGTTAATAGTGACACAATTAACGGAAGGAAACAAAATGAGTTTACGCTATCGAAAAAAATTGTAATAAGAGCAATCCAAAGAGCAAAAATTGCCAATCCGAATCGATTTTAAGTAAAAAAACAATCAGTTGTATAGGAGCCTAATAAAAGTGTTTTAGAATATGTAATAGAAGTCTATACAGTCTGAAACAGCGCGTGTGTGATTGCCATGTGTCATTGTTAACTTTCCGCCGGCGGACCCACAGGATCTCACAATAGGTCCTGGGCCGTTTCTAGATCACTATGTGTATTATTAGTGCGTATACGTATATACGTATATGTGTGTGAGGTATCCGATGGTAGGAGAAGTACGTTGCTAGACTTGAGGTTCGAGGAAGGGGATCTGATGTCACTAAATGAGAGGACCGAAGAAAATGAGGGTCGACATTATTGGGCGAGGAGACCGCGAGAAGGGGTAGCATTACCAGAGCCCATGATAGATGGAGACAGAGCCCGCCATGTTATTCTATTTCTTTCACCCATTGTAAAGTATGCAGTTCTCTTCCAATTCGTTGCGACTCTATACTTACTCATGTTCTCTCGTTTCCTCTCGCAGTCTCATATCATATTATTCGTGCTCTCTCTTCTTCCCCCATTACATTCTCCCCTTCGTTGTCTTTTCTTCTCGATTTTATTATTAAATAGATATTATTAAAATGAATATTTATTCAACGATTTTAAAATGATATGACCTAGTGTCTAAATGTAATAATTTTTAGTTATGAGCGCCTTATCAACTAATTTAATATACGAAGTATAATGGATTGGTATAAAGACAAAGGAATAAATAATTTTAAATATAGAATAATGAAACAATTTTAATATTTATTTTTTAATATATAATAATAATAATACATTTTTTTATTTTACTCGTGTAACGTATGGTATATAATTTGATTCAAAGCATATGCTACCAATTCTATAAGGAAACTTTTATCACAAATATTATGCAACATATTTACAGCATCGCGTTTGTTAGTAACAAACACATTCTTAACATAAATGAAATAAAATGTTTAAATTTCTCATTCGTACACATTCTGAGATAATCTTAAATATACATACTCAACACAATGTTCGAGATCAAGTATAAAAAACAAGATTGATAG
>NW_012130078.1:2653783-2677189 GCF_000143395.1 Atta cephalotes
ATGGGATTCTGTTAATATTTTATTTCGAACTTCTATGACTTGGAACCTTATCAAGCATTATGGCTGTAACATAATTATCTGTTTAGGTAGAATTAATATGGAAATGTGTGTGCAGCGCTGCCATCTCTAAACATTTCAATGAGCTGAATTGCCAAAAGAAAAGAGGGCACAAGTTAGTCAGAATTAGGTCAAAATTATCGATATTCGATCTTCTGTTTTATTTGATTAAATGCGACTATAACTTATAGGGCGAAGTGCCTTGCATTACCTGATTTTGACTGTAAAATGACTTCAAACTTTTTCTTCACTAATCGTCATTCGACGTCGATTCGTGGTAAATAAGGTTTGATCGAGAAAACTTTTCGATCTAATAGAGGTTATGTTATCTTATTTTGTTGCTTGAGTCATTCGTATAAATGATTTGATATCAACAATTGGCGCCAAGTTAAATTCCATACTAAATTAAATAAATATATTAATAATATTTATAATAATTAATAATATTAACTCTAATGATATGTACTGTTATGCCTATACCTATAATATCTATATAATATATATATAATATATAATATATAATATATAATAATATATAATAATATCTATATAATCGAGAATAACTTTATGATGCAGACACAAATCGACTAATGTTACTATGGGGTTATGTTGACAGATGCTCAAGTTTATTGTATGACATCTATGATCTATTTATTTCGACTACTTACTGCTAAAGCCATCTATAGGAAAACGGCGGAAACAAAGTTGTACACCTAATATCATATACAAAACCGCATAATGATAATTTTACTCTGTATGTACTATACAGTTTACAAAATTTCACATTCAAACTTTGAATGGTTAGACATGATGGCGTAATTACAAACCGCAGGAGCTGCTCAATATCCTCCCATCTATCGATGAATGCCTTCCATGTTGCGTGAAATAGGATTATCCGGTTATCTGAAGTATCACTGCAATTTCCATATGAGATAGAAGTCCTACGCTAATTTCTATGTCTAAATATTTATAAGCTGCATGATTGATGGATATCTCCTTCCTAAAATGTATGAAGCGAGGTTTCGAATGAAAAGGTACACTGTAAAAAAAATAGAAGATAAGCGTAGAAAAAAATGTATAATATATAAAATGTATAAACAAAATTTTTTATGTAATTGAACACAAATTTACTGTCCCCCGTTGAATTGGAACGTAATAGTTTATAGCTTGAGATTTTGTTCTCGGAGAACTTAGCGATAGCTGTCCGTTGAATCCGTCTGGAAGACTAATGCTGTAATGTGTTTGATAATGTTATCCAGATTCTTCTTTTAAATAGTGCTCCCTTCCTTTTTTTTGCATATCTCAAAGTGGGAATTTTTTTCTTTTTGGATACTTCATATTTCGAAGAAACAGTTACGTTCTAAAGAATACGAGATTCTCGCATAGTAAGTGTCATAAATGTATTAAATTAAATTGATTCGTTCGTCTAAGTTCACATGTATTAATATTACGAGTACGCAGGTTTCGGAATTCTCTACCGCGAATGAAATGCATCATCGACGAACAATATTGTTTATACATTTTTTTACACACAGAGTAACGGAAACTCACAACTCTCAATTATAAAGTATATATAATACATTTTAAGGTATATATAATACTCTCATAGTTTCTTCTGCGATGGCCGCAGTGGAAACTAAGTGACTGATCCATTGGAATGGCACGTAATAATGCACTCTGACTATATGGATTTGACTATACTACTTGTTTGTCTAAGGATCATATCAAATCTTTTTAATCGAATTTTTTTTATTACAAACAATAACATACATCTGTTCCCACACTCTATTCAAATAAGAATTTTTAGCATATCGCTGTGATTGCAATAAAATCGCTCTTAAAAAACATTCAAACACGTTAAAAACACGCAGCGTATTAAAGAAATAACGCGACAACCATAGTATATAAAAACGAAAAGATACATTCATGCAGTCAGCAGTCGAGTTTGAAGTTTCTTCAATGTTATATCGGTGTTATATATTTATGTATGTTTAATGGAGAAATGAATTTTGCGTCTCTCACGAGGATGAAGTGATGGAAGAAGAAATAAATGATTAACATGAAGAAATGTCTAACTAGGAAAAGTCCGATGAAGATCATGTTCTATCAAATGATTCGGCAGTGACATGGAAAACAATGATAATATAATTGAAGTAATATATCGAGATTTAAATCGAGCTCAAGTAAATACTTTATGTTCTATAAAAAAAATGTGCTGCATTGAGTTCTACTACACTGATGGAAAATAATGCTTATCATGCATCGTAAGAATAAACGATCAATTTCCAAGCCTTCGTGTCGTTCGAAAACATGATACCGACGTACATGCGATTCTCGAAGGATATTCCTGTTTATTCGGAATGCAAAGGTTCTTTATCAAATAATGCCATATAACATGTTCTACTTGCTAATGATGATACAATGTGTTGTGAAAGTTTTGTCAAAGATACAAACAAGACTAAAAATATACATTTTCTCAAAACATTTTTAATGAAAAGACTGTAGAAAAAAAGGATATTATAATATGAAGCAAACGGAGCGTAATCTGGTGAAACAAGTCACTCAGTTGAATCGCGAGAAGAATTTCTTGCGTGAGAACAACGATTTCATCGAATCGCTGGAGAAATAAAGTAGCATTAAACGTCAATTACCGATCGGTGTTAGATAATCGGTAATCATGGACGTTTAATGCTTTTCCTCTAATGATTCGTTGATCGCTCGTATCGCGCGGCTCGAAAATTTAAAGAATTCAGTGCTTGAACGTTTCATGCAAGTGGATGCCGGACACAGCACGGGATTCAGGCGCAAGAGAAATACAGCATTCAAAAGTCGTATATGACCAACGCCGTAATAAACTCTAGACACATCGAACTTCGCCAGTTTCTTGAAGACGCGAGAGAAATTGTGCTTGAGCATGTGAAAATTGTTATGCAGAGACATAACAATATTAAAGTAAACACCGTGTTTAATGGTGAATGGTTTATATTAGGTGATAAACGCGCGAATAAAAGTGTCAGTACGAAAAACTATGAACTCTTTAATTCCGTCCGATTTACAAGAATGGTACGCGTTGCGCATTGTCGAGCCCATCTTAGCATCGCTTGAGGAATTTCAGTAGTGCGATAACGGATGGACGCTGTTGCGTATCCAAAATTTGACTGTTAACATAAACAAGTATAATCCATTGCACGTGGGATGCCACATTGAGGGAAATTAAAATGAAGAAAGCGGTAATCAACATGCATCTTTACACAACGCGTGTTTTGCCTGGTAGTAGCCGCTCTACATCCGCTCAAAGTAATATAAATCGAGAGTCATCATATCCACATTATACGACGGTATTAAATTTTAAAGACATTCAGTTTCTTATGACGTTGAGTCATGGTTTTCAAATTAAAAAATTTGAAAATTTCGAAGACATTTCCATCAACGTGTACGGCATCGAGAAGCAAAAAGAAATGACGATTTTTCTTTTACGACTTCGATATGAAGAGGGATAAGCAATTTAAGATTAAGTTAATTTGCTTTACATGCAGGATCCACAGAACAATAACGCGGAGCATTTTACAATCAAGGATCTATCTCGTTTGCGAGCTCGTAACTTAGCAAAAAAAGAGCACAAGAAGTGCGATCGGTATGTATATATAATTAAAAATTATGTAAAAATTTTTTATAATAAAAAATGTTCTTTGAGAAAATAATAAATTATATGTTTTTTTTCAGATGCTTATATTATTTTAGCTCGAATGCAAAACTGGAGATGCAATAGACTGCGAAAAAACGTGCCATCAGGTTATCGAATGAAGACGACAAATGGTTGAACTTCGGCAACTATATCAGGAAGGAACGTATTCCGTTCATAATCTACTACCTAGAATGCACTGGAGAAGACGAAGAGGAATCGAAATGTCCAGCTACATGTACCAGCATCATTGGATATTTAGTTTATCATATTATGTTCGCTGTTTATATATTACAACGATTCGTTTTAAAATTTATCATATCATCTGGCATAAAATCTGCTATGACATTTAAATGAACGTTAGTTAGGACAAGATAGTTTTTATTTTATACGCTAAGTTTTTAAGTTCTTACGATAGCTCTAGAAATAATGATTGCATCGCGTGATTCGCCGAAGAACTTAAAAATTTAGCGTATAAAATAAAAACTCTTTTCCACTAACGTTCATTTAAATATTATAGCAGATTTTATGATGATATGATAAATTTTAACAACGCTACGCATTGCCACGTGTGAAAAACGTTTGCGCCGGATGACACGCGAGTATGCGATCATTGCCACTTAACCGGGCGATACAGAGATCCCGCGCATTCAAATTGCAATTTGAATTACAGAGATTTATATTGCATTCCCAGTTTTTCATAATATATCGGGATACGACACGCATTTTATTATCAAGAATGTATCACTATCGTGTATGAAGGATGTGTAGCTATATTTCCTATAATAAAAGAAAAATATAATATTTCTTTCACAAAACATGTCGACGGCAAATAATAAGAAAAAATGTATAAAATTACGATTCTTATCATTTATTGATTCTTATAAATTTCTCAGTTTAGAAAAATTGGCGTCATATCTTGATCAAGATAAATTGAAAATTACATAATTTTTCTCAGCGCGGAGAATTGCGATCTTCTCATAGGTATATTTCCGTACGAGTACGTTGACTGCATCAAAGAAAACTGAGTTACTATCGCGCAAATTATTTTAGAACTCGTTGATAGGTGATACCGTATCCGAGAGCGATTACGCGCACGCCATCAATGTGTGACAGCGGTTCTCCATTCGAACGCTCGGTGAATATAGCGATCTGTATTTAAAGACAGAACCGATTGTTATTAACCGATGTTTTTGAAAATTTCAAACAGTTGCGCGAATTACGGGCTCGACCCCGCGTACCATTATACATTATCGAATTTTACATGGGATGCGATGTTAAAACATACACATGTAAAATTCGAATTTCTTACGGATATCGACATGGTGTTCATCGAATACGATATACATAGAGGTCTGAGCCAATGTTCAAACAGATATGCACAGACTAACAACAAGTATATGCCGTACGAATCATCGAAACCGTCGATATACCTTATGTACTTTGACATTAACAACTGTATGATTGGACAATGTGTCAACTATTACTATACGCTGGATACGATAGATCGAAATTTTGATGTTACGATCATCAGATTCACCGACGGGTTACGTTCTTGAGGTAGACTTGGAGTATCACATCTTCACGACGCTTACAGATCATTTTGTCCGAGAAACTTCACTCGACAAATGAGAGAAGGAGCTTCTTGCTAGTTGTATGATATTGTATAATAAAAAGTGTTATGTAATTCATTATCGTAATTTACATCAATATACCTATCACGATCTCAATATCGCAAAAATTTACCGCGTAAAAATTTACTGCAATTCGTGCAATCTTCATGGCTTCGCAAATATATCAAATTCAATACAAATTTTAGAACTCTTGCCAACAACGAGTTTGAGAAAAATTTGTATAAATTAATAAATAATGCTGTATTTGGTAAAACCATGGAGAACGTGCACAACCATGTCGACGTGCGATTTATAACGCGTTGGAACGAGAAATACAAAGGCAATGATCGCGAAACCAAACTTTCATAGTAGAAGCGTTTTTTCCGAGAATCCAGTCGCGACAGAAATGCGCAAACTTGAGGTGAAATTCGACAAACCGATATACGTGGGTATGTGTATCTTCGATATATTCAAGACATGTTTGTACGAATTTCATCACGATATATGGCACCACTGTTTCGCGAAAATTGTAAAATTATGTACACTGATACGGATAGTCTCATTTACTACATTGAGTGCGACAACATCTACGATATTATGAAACATGATATTAATCGATTCGACACTAGCAATTATGCTATCGACAATGCGTACTGTATGCGTGCGTATTCCGCTAGCTAATAAAAAAGTTCCGTCCCGAATTCGTCGGGCTTAGAGCAGAAATATACGTCTTGCACGTCGATGGGAAGAAGGATACGAAAAAGCCAAAAGGAGTCAAAAGTAAAGTTATAGCGAAATCGATAACACTTGATGATTACATGTGATGTCTAAATAACGAAATCGAAATGAAACACAGGCAATCGTACATAAGATCGAAATTGCACGAAGTATACACGATATCGGAAACGAAAATTGCTTTAAATCCGTACGATGACAAGTGATACATTGTACCAGATTCTACAGACACACTGCCATGGAGACATTATAAAATATTAGTATATTAAAAAAAAGAAATAAATAAAATTTGAATTTTTGTACACTTATGTATTTGTAATAAAAAAACTTATTTTTGTATGTTTATATTATGTATTTTTTAATTAAAAAAACATCTCGATGTTTGCATATTGTAATAAATATATACTGATATATAATTCGTAAAAATACATTCATTTATAACAGTGTATTCATAAATTGTGCGAATTATCAAATCCCAGTCACAAATTCACAAATTCCCCTTTTTGCGCAACATTTTTTTCAACTATTGTAGATATACGTCGGGATTAGCGACGCGACTTGTACTCATAGAATTCTCCAGTAACCGATTTTCCGCAATAATCTTCCAGAAGATACGTTACGGAATTAATTTTCTATACTTTAACGATTCTAAACATCTCCATGGTTCAATTTGGCGCGTAACCTTTTTCAAAGTTCATCTTTAATTTGCTTACACGTATCGAGTCATTCACTTTGAATCGCGAGTGTGACGGTCTTTACGCTACTACATCATGTTTAAGAGTTTGTTGGCGATTGTGGGAGTCACATCAATTACACCTTTTCCTTTTTAGGAATTTTTTACCTTGTTGTTTCCTGGCGCGTATGCCCGTTCCAATTTTACCTAACACCAAGGATTGCTATTATATTCTTACATTAGTACCCTTTGCTATAGCCACTATTGGATTATCTGTTTTATGACTGCGCCTATGAGTTGCCAACAGTATACTTTTATATGTTTAGTTCATCATTCTCTGTATAAATAATGTCATCGGAAATTCTTTTGAAAAAATAATTCGTATAACCCAGGTACCTTTGTACTTTATTCTATCACGAAATCATTCGTCTAAATCAAACTATTTATTACCAAGCATCATGCCGTTCTCGCTGAAGTACATCATAAACGTGATCGATCTCTTTCTCTCTGTCGCCACCGAGAAACATGTTTACGTATTTTTGTCCCAGCGATCCTAATTGATGTAACTCTTTACGAATTTGTTACGTTTGCAAAGATTGTTTAACTAACGTTTCAAGCGGTTCATTAGGCGTTTCATAAATATATATTGGCTATGGGAGAATGTAAATATTCGTACAATAATTTGCATGAATCAATCGGTCAATGTAGAATTAAATGAACTCGACAATCGGTTTTTTGTGCGTTGCTTTTTAGATGATGGTATAATTGAAGTCATGCTTTATTCATCCAGAAACTATCATCATCATCATCATCATCATCATCATCATCTTCGTTATTTTCGTTATCTTTAGGTTTTCTTTTCTTAATAGTTTTATCCTTTGCAACATTTACTTCTTTCTTAATCGGCTGAGATTCCTTGACAGCGGTGTTTTCGACAATCTGTTTCAGAGGTTCGACGATAGCTGAAAGTGTCTCTCCAGCGCTATATCTTTCATTTTACTGGTTTTCAAAGCACGGTACTTTTTACAAATCGAATCACTAGTTTTTACAATCTGCTTCGCTACCCTCTCACGATTCTTCAGCTCCTTGCTGCTAGCCATATTGTACTCGAGAGGGAATGTTGCTTAGTTGATGTATCGAAAACGACTAACCACGGTATCGCATACTCATTAAATTTTCTGTATTATCCATTTGTGAGCGCACTGTCTGTGTCTATCTACAAATCCACTACAAATCCATACTTTTGCTGTCAACAGCAGTGACACAGTTCGCAGAAATCCTCGTAAAACATGTCGGCATTTACATGGTCATGGTCACGTATAAGATGTCGGTATCTTTGTGTCTGACATTGCATCTGACAGAGATAGAAACAGTCGATGTCTGCGCGTCGATCCATCGCAAAATATTCTCTGATCGCATCTTGCTTATCGCATATCACGTCGTTAAAGATAAAAATGGAATTTGGAAGCGTTCGGTGAAACGACATTGCTATTATTGAAGAATGTAAAATAACCAATTTCTTCAATCGGGGCTAATAAATTCTCCAAGTATATTTTGGCTGTTGTAATGATTTCGTTGCAACACATTCTCGAAGCTTATGGATTTTCCAGTAAACTTATCAGCACATTTGTTTTGCCGCAGTTTATCGCAAATAATACCACGTATAGAAATCGGTAACATGTTTCGATTGGCATCATGCTTACGCATTTCTTTTTCAGTCTGTATTTTGTTATTGACATTAATTACTTTGTTTGCGATTGTAGCACGAACCTCATATCTTTACTTTTTCATTATACTGATATAAACTGAAAAAAAAATTGCACTGAGAGCGATTGCACCTATTTATAGAATGTGCGTAGAACGGAACTGCTCAGTATTGAAAATGTTTTTTATTGTCGGACAACTGTGATGTACATAGTTTAACCGCCAAAGAGTTGGATATACTAAAAATTATTGGGAGTACAAATAAATTTCCGCCGTTTTTTATCAAAAATTAAACATTTATTGTGAAAAAACGATACATAATATTTTATTCAAAGTAAGTGGCCATCGCTAGTGGCCACTACTTTTTCTTTCTGGTAGCATGTGGATACCGCGTCGGAAGAACGCTTCATCTTTTGAGGCTATCCAATCATCGATACAATTTTTGGTATCTTCATATGAATGTGCTGCTCGGACAGGCCATTTGTCATCGATCGAAACAAGTGATAATCGAAAGGAGCAATGTCTGGAGAATACGGCGGGTGGAATAGAACTTCCCATTTGAGTGTTTCTAGTAAGTAGGTTTTGACCGGCGCCGCAACATGAGGTCGAGCATTATCATGCAGAAAAATAATTTTGTCATGCCTGGGCGCGTTTTTTCTTGCTCGGCTCAATCTCATCAATTGTGTTCGGTAGAGAGCCCCGGTAGTTTCGGTTTGAGCAACTGATAATACACGACACTAAGCTGATTCCACCAAATACACAACATGAGTTTTTTTCCATGAATATTCGGCTTGGCTGTCGATGTTGAAGTATAGCCAGGTGGTCCTCATGATTTTCTCTTCTTTGGGTTATCGTAGTGGATCCATTTTTCATCATTAGTGACTATACGATGCAAAAAACCCTTTCGTTTATGCCTGGTAAGCAGATTTTCATATGTGAAAAATCGGCGTTCAACGTTTCTTGGCTTCAGTTCATTGGAACCCAATTCCCTTGCTTTTGAATCATTTCTAATGATTTCAAACGATATGAAATTGTTTGTTGAGTCACTCCTAATGTAAGTGCAAGTTCTTTTTGCATTTGGCACGAATCTTTATCCAATAATGCTTCTAATTTCGCGTCTTAGTACATTTTCGTTCTTCCGCTACGTTCTTTGTCTTCGACGTCAAATTCACCGTTCTTAAACTTTTGAAGCCACTCACGACAACTTCTCTCACTTAAGGCAGCATCACCATGCTTCTACAAGCAATCTGAACCTCAGCTGTAGATTTCTGAAAATCTATAATTTTCGTTATGTGCACTATAGATTTTCAATGACAGTAAATTTTGGAACACAGCCTCTGTAGGAGCTTGTATATTGTAAACAATTAATGATATAATAACACAGAAAAATATCAGGGCTTTTCTCGAACTCAGGCCTGGTCTCTCCTCCGAATTGATAAATTTCCTGTCACTGAACCATACAACTCTGACGTTGGTAGCTTCTCTGTTGTACCTTTTCTCTAAATTTCTTACGATAGATATCTATAGGATTTACACAACATGTATATATAGGAAAGTTTCTTACAAGGAATCTTTACATAGGAATCTATGGCATCCAGTCTATGAAAAGAGACTCCTATAAGAGGAAAAGCAGGCTCGCATAGGAAAAAAAATGATGTACACGTTGATGCAATCCTAAATAATATATAGGATTATATATCGAATATTCCGTATTTGGGACTATTTTCATGTGTAGATTGCAACGTGAGCAGAAAGTAGATTAAACTGAATCGAAAAATCCTGTATCATTTTGTAATTTTCATAATTAGTTCTAAAAATTGCCTAATAAGCAGGTAAAATCGACGCTTAAGACAACTTTAAGATATTTTTCAGAGTTCTTTATGGCATATTTTAAAGATGTTTTTCAAAGAATTCTTAAAGTTGTCTAATGCGATGATTTTAGATTTTACATTCTGCTCATTGGGTAATAATTGCAAAAATTGCAAAATGATACAAGACCTTCACTTTAATCCACTCTGCACACAAAAACAGTCCCAAATATTTTGAGATATCCTATATAGTTTCAAAATAGTCACAAATACTCTGAAACACCTTGTATAGTCCCTAATTTACATATTAGATTGTATACATAAAATGCTATAACAGTAGCCGATATTGATGTAATTTTACATATCTAAGATAATTTTTCCATAACTCTAAAAACTGAAAATCACATGATAAACAAGATATGTTTAGTGACTCAAAAAAGTCATGAGTAATATATTTTTTTTATGGCAGTCAGGATTTTTTTTATCCGACGTGGAACGTCTTTTATTTAATTATTATCTCGTTATTTATTAATTATTATCGCGATTTCCAGTTCTTAGGAATTACGAATTATTCTGATATAATCACACGCCTTATCAATGTTACGATCAAAATGAGCAACTGTGTCTGCAGTTTTTACAGACGGTTGACGATCAATTTAAGAATTGACACTGCATTCGTTCAACTCAGTATTCATTCAAACATGTCACATTTACTCACCGATAAGAATAGCGTCCTCGCGGCCTGCTAGTTTCCGGCTGTAGATTTGATGGCGATAGCGATTACGAACTCGGTCTGACGGACCTTGAAACTTACCATATGATATCTAATGTAAATTCATTAAATAATAAATTTTATTTTGACGAAGACAACAAGGAAATTGTCATTCCGGAAAAATCGTATAAAATACGTGACATAAACGAATACTTAAAACATGCAATTTTACAATCTCGTTCCAACAACTGCGAGAAAGAAAACTTCGCAAAGAGGATGAAGACTATCTATTGATTATCCGCATTAATAACAATATAAGGAGATCAAATGCACTTCGAGTAAATTTCACCAAATCTCACAACATTGAATCACTATTAGGATTTTTATCGCGTGTTGGAACGACAGTGGCATGAATCATATGTATAATCGATAAATATCATCAACGTAAACATCATTCGCATTGAATGCAACGTGATCGTAGGTGCATACAGCAATGACAAGTGTGTGCACGCGATACACGAATTTTCACTGAGCGTGCTGCCAGGATGTAAGATATCGGAAAGACTGCAGATCATTTACTTTCCGATCATCGTTACGGATCTGACATTTCATTATGAATCAAAATGGACGATTGCTCAATTTTCGCGGAGAGATGATCACCGGCACATTGCATATACGGAGGCGACAGCGATAAAGTGATATGACAGACGACGGATACTTTAATTTTTGTATGCCGCTCAGCATGTGGGAAGGTTTTTGCGAAGATTACAAACGTATGATAATTAACGTTCGTTACGAATTAATTTTGAGCGCACAATGATAACAATTACATAGTGGGAGATCCAGCGACAGAGCCGACACTTGAATTATTCAAAGTATAGTGGTGAATGCCTCACGTTGCATTGAATGAAGTTAATAAATTATCAATGCTACGAGCCTTGGAAAGTGGATGATATAAGTATGAGTTCTTAGTATTAGCCATTCCTAGCCATCAAGACTGTGACTCAACTAAAAAAATCGCGATATATAATTTTTGATCTACAGACTGATAAAAAAAATATCATGATAGCACGTAAAACTTACTTTGACACCTGTAAATTAGCCAATGTAAAACTTTATTTAACTCTGAATTTTATTCGTACGATCTCTAGACTTTAAAAAACGCAGAGTCGCTATTTTGTATGATATATATTTACGTTTTCATACGTCTTACTACCAAATCCCTCGTAAAAAAAATGAATCGTCATTCCAATTAAACTCCTTTTTTATTTTAGTAACTAACTATTGACAACTCGCGACAAAACGAGTCCGTTAAGAATGACACTGTGGAAGTATGATTAGAATTTGAATTCAAAAAGAATGTACCCGCGAATACTACAGCCTATTACCTTATCATACACGATCGCGTGATCGAATACAGCCCAATGTCCAACGTAGTACGCAAGATTACGTAAATTCGTTTTCGAGAAAAAATAATATCCTCCCCCTCTTTCCGATATAAGAGATATAAAAGAGAGATATAAAAGATTTCTTGCGCTTCCTGGTTGAATGCTTATCACCATGGATTGCATGGGAAGACAGAATAATACTGTAACATAGCGAAATGTCTGATTATAATGACTATAATCGATGCGGAAGAGAATGATGATAATAAGGCTATCGTATATGTTAAAGGACGTCAAAAATGTGAATAGTTGGCTGATATATTCGATAACGACATTAAATTCTTGGACGTTGATTACGAAGATATAGATTCTTTGAATAGATATTACTAATATTTACTATACGATGTGGAAAACATGTTAAAAATTGTGCATTACAGAATGTTTTTAAAATATACAACTGGTGGTCGCAACGTCTCAAAAGAATTGTACTAATTTGAAAAATAAAGTGTGAAATTTTTTTTTTTAATATGTTTTAATTTCTTTCCCCTTTTCCAATAATTAAGAATCAATTAATAATATGATAGCTTCGGTAGTACGATTCAATAAGTATTCAAGAGAATAAGAGAATAAGAAAGCGCGAATAAGAAAGCGCGAATAAGAAAGCGCGTGTCATATTTCGCCATTTGTCTTACACTACTATATTAAAAATTAGTTTTTTGACTGAGATATATAATTTTAACATGGGATTATTTTTTTCTGTAAATGATATCTTGCAAAAATGTTTTTCGCCGTGTCTTTCGGATATGATATTTTTTCATATATTTTTGATGAAGAGGCAATGTTAAGGATACTTTTCGAAAAATATCAGATATCTAGGGACAGACCATTTCGATTGAATCAATTAAAAACCCTTTGAATATGAGTCAATGCAATAAAATAAAAGATCTTCCAATGCACCTAAGTCACGTATGTCACATACAATTTTTATTGCTATACCTACATTTTTTCGTGCAACCTGCCCCTAGCTGTCGGTCAATGTGTCAGTATGTCAATAGATTCTATCGTAGCATTAGTTTCAAAACTGATTATTTTGTGAAAATGTGCAACTTGCAAGAAACATTGCAAATTACTTAATCGACCGAATATCCGATTCGGGAGGGGGGGGGGGTAAGTCTTAGATATATGTGTGTAATTTTTTTTCAATGTGATTTTTTTTCGTTTAGTGTGATTTTTAATTATTCTTTTTTAATTTAAGGTGCTAATGATTGACAATGAGCCTATAGAACTTCAATTAAGAAATCAATTAGAGATACAGATAGTGCCTCTGGTGAGTAAAACTGCGCGTTTATGTACATTATTATTTTATATCAATGTAATTTTTTTTAATTAATGATATTTATTTATATTTTATCAAGACGTCTAGCGTCGGGACATAAAGATACGGGGATTTATAGATCACCAGCGAAGTGTTTGGTTAGCGAGATTTTTTAGATAGGCAGGTACTCGACGAGCTCTGAAAGGACATACCAGAGTACCTAGGATAATTTAAATTAGGTGACTTTTAATATATTTTCGACCTACATTATTTATTCGTCCGTATGAAGTGGACGAGCCCAAAGAAGAAGAAGAGTGATGATAGACTGTAAGTATCTCATTTTCACTATTATATTTAAAATATTGTATTTAAATATTAATACAATGCTTTTTTTGTCGGATAGAAAAAAACAAGAAGTCGCAAAAATAAATATTAAACTCTGAATAATAAATATTAAACTCTGGCTACAAATTACAAAATGTTGAAATTTTTTTTTTAGTTTGTATGAATTAAATGAAAAAAAAATTTGTATAATTAGACACAAATAATAACTGTGTTCTAGCTCCTATTTGTTTAAATTTATACTAATATTAGTTTGTTTATTGATTGAATTTGTTTGTTTATTTGCTTATTGCACTTTTTATTATTAATAAATACTAAAATTATATTACTCTGTGTTTATTTATTCCTTTATCTCTACACCATTCCTTCGTCATACCTCGTATATTAAATTAGTTGATAAAACGCTCATTACACAACTAAAAATTATTACATTTAGACGCTAGGTCATTTTAAAATCGTTGAATAAATACCCATCTTAATAATACCCATTTAATAAAATCGAGAAGAAAAGATAACGAGGAGGAGAATACAACAGAAGAAGAAGAGAGACTGCGAATAATATGGTAGGGAGGAAGCGAGAGAGCATGAATAATTTGTATTACATATTCTTGTAGCTTATCTCGAGAGCTTTCCAAAACACTATAATAAAAAATTTTTTCATTAAGTATTTTTCGAATTATGAGGCTTGAAAGTTATATATGTGCCGGCATATTACTCAAGGTGTACCGGCCAATGAAGGCAAAACCCAAGGTAGATTCGGTCGGTGAAGGCAAGACCCGAGATAGATGAATATGATTGGTAAAATTCTATATACAGTTGCAGGAGACACATTTAATTCACGACTAATTTGACGTTGATTAATATTGTGCGAATTCATTATTACTATTTCTTGTATAGTTACGATAATAGCATCGTCGTTATTAAATAAGTTTTTAGAACGTTTCTGTTTCATCAATCCCGTACGCGCTTTAGTTGTTTGCAAACGCAAAATTGCTTTATGATCGGGATATCGTCTATCCAGATATCTATCTCGATACTGCTTCTCTATCATTATTATTAGCGGCATAAAAAAATATCAATCATATCAACTATTTCTGTAATTTGCAGCGGATAATCTGTCATGTTAATAGTGACACAATTAACGGAAGGAAACAAAATGAGTTTACTCTATACTCAAATAAATCGTCGCAATAAGTGCCAACTTGAATCGATTTTAATTAAAAAAACAATCAATTGTATAGGAATCTAATAAAAGTGTTTTAGAATGTGTAATAGAGATCTGTACAGTCTGAAACAGCGCGCCTTGTGTGATTGCCGTGTATTGTTAACCTTCCGCCGGCGGACGCAGAGTCTCGTAAGATCCGCGAGTTAGAGTTGTTTACTTTTTTTCATCTATGACGCGTGAGTCAAGTACGCTTTCCCCTCTCCTGTTTTATGTTTGCCGATTGATGTTTCGTAGCAATTCAGTGGAAATCGCCAAAATTAAACTGAAATTTTTCTGAAATGTTGATATTTCGCTGAAAAATGTTCCAAAACGTGGAATAATTTCAGCGAAATTTTTTCACTAGGGTATATTATAATTAAAAAACTGTTTTTCAGACATTTTAAAACAATATCAATCTTTCACATTTGACCTTCACCTACATCCGCCGTGTATTCGAATGTCACGACGTCCGCTGTCCGAGGGTTAAGATACATCTCTCTGATAAGAATAAATGTACGATTGTTATTGTAATGATTTGTTCGATAGAGAAAACGTCTATGTATTTAATTAATTTTAACATATGTTATTTTTTAAATAAAAATTGAATTTTGATTCACATATATAATTGAAGAAAAATAAAATTAGAAAATATAAATATAGATGTACAAGGCTAATAAGAGAAATATTTGTATTAGGTATGGGAAAAAGTTCGTAGCGTTTTTTCCCATTAGATGGCATTAAAAAAACGCCACGAACTTTTTCCCACACCTAATATTTCACTTTTACAATATATTCAGATTAAATAAGTGTATAATATAATGACTTTAATATACACTCAGTCCGCACTAATGCATCCAACCGAATTCGCTATAAGTTTACGATTCCGTAACCGAATCTAAGAATCGAATCGGGGTTCGACTTTCTGGATTTCGAATCTGGTTCGATTATTCTGATCTCAGATTCAGATATCTTAGAAAATTCGAATCTCCAGATAACTCGAATTTGAAGCATCACATTTATTCGTAATTCGGATAAATGTACGGATATCTGGTTTAAATTCAAATCAATCTTGAAGTCCTAGTATATAAAAAAAATCTATGGCTGAGATAACTAGCCATCAAGTTCAAAGATTATTGATTTACTGTCAAACTAGTGACTTAAATCGCGTAAAAAACAAAGATTAGTAAGAACCAAGTAGGATCACCCAGTTTGAAGATTAGCTATTCTTTTATTATATAACAAGTTAACAGTTCGCATTGTGTAAACCAGGCTTTAAGGACCTGAATAATTGATCTGTCTGTATCATGGGAGAAGGTTAGTAGTAGAACAAAAATATTTGAAGTAGCTGGCCTTGTCAGATACTGCCCAATTTTGCATGGTCAATCGGCTTATCCATTTACACGAAGCCAATATGATTTTCACTACTAATATCATCAACTCATATGCCAATTAACTCGTATTATGTAAAGGCATTAAGATCTCTATTACGTATTGTTTGAACAATTATACCGGTATCCATATTGACTTGTGCATTCATAAAGGACCTAATTTATAATAGCTGATTTATATATTTGTGCATAGTGAGAGAAGGCCAATGGAAGTAGAACAACAAGTTTGAAGTAACTGACCTTGCTAGATACTACTCAATTCACACGACAGTAAATTGGTCAATCTATTTTTGGATTGCATCGACGAGATAGCAGATCCATGAAAGCAGTCGTTGTGACACACAGACACATACACTTGAGGGACAGGTAGATAGTCACATACGAATATGTTGGCTGCGAAAATAAGAACAGTAGACATTTAAACTCGTAAATTTCTTCCTCTAGTTTTTTCTCCTGGTCTTTATATTGATGGCATATGAAGATAAAGGCTAGATGAATGACAATTCGGAAGGAGAAAATTCGCAAGAGAAAAATTATATTGTATTAATCTGTATGCTATAATGGAAATAATTATTGTCAAACGTAATTTAAAGTTTAAAAGTTAATGACGGCGAGCGATAAATACACGAATAATAATATTTATATTATTAGATAGAGAAATTTCTAGAAAAATACGAGAGGAGAAGCGATGATGAGATCAAGTAGACAAAAGAGTCGACCAGCTGACGCTAACAGATACAGTCACATTCCGCGTACATTATAATTCTCCGATCGATTCGAACGCGATACATTCTTCGGGATATAAAATTTTAGACAGTACCGATCACATGATATAGTATTTCTTGAAGAACATTTCTTGTTTTGTCTTGATTTTTAAGATAAAGAAATTTCGTTTTTTTTTGTCTTGATCATTTCTTGACATTGTATTTCTTGAATTCAAGTATTTCAAGTATTTCAAGAATCTTAAATTTCTTGAAATTCTTGATTTTTTAAGCAGGCTTTTAAGCAGGCCATTATGGCTCTTTGATTAGGTCGCGTCGCAAGCGTTCGACTTTTGTTTAGCGGTGAGCGACACGCGAAAAAATAAATGAAAATCATAACCTCGCAACTCGCCATCTCGCGTATTTTTATTTGCTTTTTTGCTTTAATTTTCGATAAGAATTCGAAGTGTCAATGACTCGAGCGCGTAACGAAAAATGATCGAACAATATAGCTTCAAAAAGAAAAAATGATATGAGTAGTGATAGTGAAAATGATATCTGTCAGAAATACACCTTCGTAAAAAAATTAAAGATTTTTATGAAATTACAACGGATAAAAAACAAAATAAAAAATAAATAAAGTCTTTTCAAATTATTAAATTGTTTGTCAATTTAATTCGCGAGTACTAAAGTAGATTTAATTGCATTTATAGTCCAGAAAAATAATTCGGCGCAATTCTACATATGATATACCATATATGCCATATATGCAAGTACATATATAGTATATATTAATAATTCAAGATTGAATTATTTTAAGCAATGAAGATCCAACTTTGACCATAATAGGCATTTTTTTAATATTGATTGGGTTTATATTTTTATTTATTATTATTTGTTTTATTATATTTATTTTATTTTCTTAATTTTATACTTACTTTACATATTTTCTTAATTTATTACTATTTATTTATTATTATTATTTATATTTATATATTTATATTTATTTATTCGTATTTTATATTTTTTATATTTTTTATATTTCTTATATTTTTTCGTATTTTATTTTTTTTATATTTGATTCATATTCGTGTATTTTATATTTTATTGTATTAAAATTTATTTTTTACTTCCTTTATTTTTCAAAGTGCAGCATTTAATCAGGAAAAATTTCATAATCTTTTGGTAGAATATTTATAGAATAGTTAACAAATATTTGCCATTTAATTTTTTTGAAGATGAAGCAACGAAAAATTTATTTTTGTTTATGAATAATCTTGTTATTCTATCAAACAGGAATATTATGCGATCATTGGTGTTATCTAAGTTTAAATGTTCGAGACACTGTTAGATTGATTTTCAATGAATAAGTAAATCAAAATCAAACTGAAATATCATTTACAATGGACAGCAATATCGAATAAACCATTTTACGAATTATAAATTATATAATTATTGCTCATTACATTAATTGCAATTCGAAAATTCAGTCTTTTATATGGATTTTATTCCCACAAAAGATCGACATTCTGATAAAGAAATTGCAGCGCTATTTCAAAACACTATGACAGAGTAGAGTATTAATTCATCAAAAATTCAAAGAATAACTACGGATAATGCATTTTCGAATTTTACATTTATGGATTATCTGGATCACCTCGTTAGAAGATTTTGACAGTAGAAATAAACACTTCGTGTTTATTTCTGCTATCAAAATCTTCTAATCAGGTTTGCTCATATTTTAAATTTATCAGTACAAGACTTCCTGAAATTATTCAAAATAAAAGATGATTCTTCTGAAGACGAAAACGAATTGGAAGAGGAAGAAATGATAGTGATGATATGGATTAATGGCTCACCAGTTACAAAAATAAGAATAATTGCAAAAAAAAAAAATAAAACGATTAGAACAATTATAGGAAAAATTTCATATTTGCTGTGAAATAGGCTCTAAACATTTCGGTAATAAACTACTTGTGTCCATTTCAATGTTTATCGACTTTATACTTTCGGATGAAAAATACTGCACGCAATGGTTGTTATTGATATTAATCTATTATTATTAGACAAACTGGAATTATGAGCTTATGAATTGAATAATAAAAACGATAGATGTACAATAGATGAATAGTCGATTTTTGCCCTGCAATCGGCAAGAAATAAAATTTTAAAATACTACAAGAAATCCAATTGGATATATTGCGTTTCTTTGATATTAGATCCTCGGCATAGAATTGAAATTTTTGACAAAACAGCATGAGGAAAAGATTTGAAAGATCTGTGGCGAAATTTGAGGAAATATTTAAAGAACAATATTATGTTGATCTTAATAGTATCAATGACAATAATAAATAATCGAGTAAATTATAAAGACAGATGAATTTGATTTGGACGTAAATTTTTTATTTTTAAAAGAAACGGACAATGGCGTTCAAAATAATTATTGAAAGAAAGAGCTTATGCAGTATTATGCAATTCCTCGAATTGACGAACATCGACATTTTGAATTGACGGTCAATTCATGAAAAATCTTTTCCGAACATCTCAAGAATAATTAAAGATTTTTTAGCCACAAGGGCAATATCAGTTCCATCGGAGAGAGTGAATTCGAAGACTTCTCTGATAATAAGAAAACATAGGAACAAATTGAATGTCGAGTCGTTTCATAGTTTATTATGTTTAAATTCATGGTTTAAAAGTATGCCTTTAATGTCCATTATGCACAAATCTATTAATAAAGATTAAAAATATTTCTCATATTATCATTTTTAATATCATAAAGTTATTGCCAAGTGTAACTATTTCAGATTATTAGATTCTTGAGATTATTAGATTCTTAAGCTTATTAGATATAATAATTATTATTATTATTATATTTATTATTATTATAATTACTATATATTTTAATCATTTTCCTGATTAATATAATTGATATTAGTAGAAGTACGCAAATGTTTATATACAGGGTGTCTGGAAATAATCGCCAAATATTTCATGGGCAGGTAGAGCGGACTAAACTGAGTCGAAAAATACTCTATCATTTTATAAGTTTCCCCAATAGTTAACGAGATATTAATCCTTAAAGAATACGCGAATATGCGAATAGCCGAATACGCGAATACGCGAAAATATATATATATATATTTTCCTTTACATAAATATTTAATTTAATTTAATTTTAATTTAATTTTAATTTTAATTTTTTTAGTTTATTGCAAAGTTACATGAAAAAGATTACATATTAACAAAATAATAGATATAAAATATGATACAATGGACTACAGTTAATAAAAACATAAATACAATAGACAATAGTAGCTTGCAAATTAGGCTATTATTCTAAATGTAAAAGTTAATATCTGGTACAACAAAGATGATTTAATTTAGTAAATCAGAAACTTCACTTTTTCAATAATCGATTTACATTCTGCTCATATATGCTATTTTGCTATTTAGTGAAATTGTTATGAATATACATTTCTATATTATATAACCTATTAAATACCAATAAATACAACTGGAAATGTTGAAACCTAACTTATTCAAAACTTTTCGAATCAGAAATAAAATAATAAAATATTAAAAATAAAATATTAAAAATAAAAACTGTCACGGAAATTCAAGAAATTTCAAGAAATTTCTTGACTTATTGTCAAGAAATCTTGGTCTTGATAATAATTTCTTGTCTTGCTTTGAAATCAATTTTCAATTTCTTGTTTAAGTTTTATTTTGATTCAAGATAAAATCAAGACAAGATTTCTTGAATTTCTTGATCTTGATGAAAAACATGATATTACTTATTGGAATGAATAGAATCAGTTGAATATCAATTCATATAAATTTGACATTCTCGTATTTTATTTATTTACTTTATTTTATATTATTTCTCTTTTCTCGTACTAATAAATTTTGTCGATCAAGCCGATGTTGGATCTACTTTTTTTCCTTAGTGACTTATCCACATATTAGCGGAAAGTATAATTCCAGTATACCAGAACATATAGCTAGTATCTGATATTTTTAGCTGACGTTATCAACTCGCAAATGTACCAAATCGGGCATTAAGAAAAACATAATTTTACTATATTATTATATAATTTTTATAAGCATTACTTAAGTAAAAAATATTTATGTTGACAGCAAGTTATATCACTTTCAAAAATAATAGATTGTAAAAAATTGATTTATATTGATTTATATTAAATTTATGTTAGATTTTATTGTCATAGAAATCAATAGAAATCAAAACTGTTTTTGGAAATTGCAAAATATATCCAAGCAGAATAATAATGTTAATCATGATAATGTTAAAATAATATTAAAATGAATTTTAACTAAACAAAAAGTGATTTTTAATAATTAGAGTTTTATAATATTATTTTTTAACAAGCTAAAACTTTTTTTTCCAAAAAACTTATATTTCAAAAATACAGTTTATGCATGGATGTTTAGTAATTTTTTTCTAATCTTGTGTTGGCCATGAACTACAGCTACCAAATTGTTACAGTGAGAATAATAATTAATTTAATTACCTAATATACCAACGGAAATATCTTGCAAAAGAGAATGGATTTTGGTAAAAGCATCTTTTTCTTCAGCGAAATCCGCCGCAAGAATTTTCACCTGGATTTTTGGATTTATTAACAGCATCTCATCTTTTGTATGTTTAAGTTTTTCTAAGTTTCTACTGATTAATATTAGATTCATGTTTCTTGCTGCTAATTCTTTAGCATAAGCTTTACCAATACCGTCAGTTGAGCCAGTGACAACTAAAATGTTTATGATTATTTTTAAACATAATTTAAAAGTTTATAAATAGATAAATAAGATTACCAAGAATTAAAAATTATTTAAAAAATAAAGAAAATGATCTATAGGAATCGCGCTGTAAATATCCACGCTGGAAAGTTCATGCCGCAAAAGATTTAAATTTAATAAATGTATACTAAAATTTAAATCTTCTGCGTTTAAATTTTCCTTCAAAATCGGCATGAACTTTCCGGACAACCCAATAGTATGCTTTTTCATATAATGAAATTTAATACGTAATAACTTAAGATTACATTGAAAAACATTTCAGCTAATTTTAATCTATTAGAATAGATTAAAGAGATTAGAGATACAAATACATATATGCTCTTTTGCGCATTATAATCTAAGTGACTGCGATCCATGTGAGATGGTTAATCATTTCTCCATTAAAGAGTGATGAAAAAAGTGCCAGATTTAGAGTGAATAGTACAAATTATATATAATAGAGCATCAAAGGAACGTCAAAGAAGATATATAATATATTCTAGATGTCCGATAATTGTTCTGACGGAGTTCGTGATATGTAGAGCGGACTAAACTGAGATGGCAAGTCCTTTACCATTTTGCAATTCTCGCAATAGTTAACAAAATATTAATTGCTAAAAATTACCGAAAATTGGTCTTTAATAATTGTTTACTCAAATATCATTTTCTTATGTTGATAAAATTGAGAAAATGCAGCAAAAAGTTGATAAAAAATTCTGAAAAAATTCAAAGAGTTCTATAAGAAGAAAATGAACAAATTTCATCTCTTACAGTTTTTCAGTAAAATTGATAGTATATCCCTGTACACCCGAAAAAGATAGTAGATGTCAGATTATAAATAGTAAGAAGAATTAAACGGCAAGTCAGAAATTAAAATATCACACAAAAGTAATATACATAATATTATACACAATATTTTACTGTTTCGAAAGATCAAGAAAAATTAAACTGCGATTCAAAAATTAAAATAATATTACACAAAAGTAAAATATAGTTAATTAAAGATTGAAATTGAAAGTTTTAGAACTAACAGTGTAAATGTGTCACATCAAAAAAATATTTACATATAGTTTCTGACGTGGCAACGTTTGATACACTTTACTTTATCAGTTTTCAAACTTTCAATTTCAATTTTATATGCATTTATCTTATAATTTCCTATGATATTACTTTAATTTCTGAGTCACAGTTTAATCTTTCTTACTATTTATAATCTAAATCTTACGCATTTATCTATCTTTTTGGGTATATATATATATATATATATATATATATATATATATATATATT
>NW_012130078.1:2677478-2681551 GCF_000143395.1 Atta cephalotes
TCTTTTAGATGCATTCAATCAATTTATTTACATGCATCCAATTTCCTAACTGGTTTGGGATTACTCTCCATGGAGAAATAATTGACTATCTCACATGGACAGCGATTAATGACACAATGTAATGCAAACAAAAAGACTATACCTTTTTTTATTAACTTTTGCTGGTTTAAAATTGGCCAATATAATTTTTTTTTGTGTGATCTTGAATTATTATTAAATTTTATTATATAAAAAAATATACACACTATTTATAATCCCGATTTCAATTACTCTAATTTTATATTTTTTTAAATAATATTTAAACATAATTTATTTTTATATTGGAATTAATAAAAAATTTCTTTAGTTATTTTTTGCGAAACGTTCATTGCTTTTTTGTTTTGCAAATGTCCTTATTATGTCCAAAATGATAAAATAAAATATTATAATTAATAATCAAAGATTTTTCAATAATTTAAGTGATATTTATAAATTAAATAATATTTATAAAGCTAATTAAAATTTAAGAGACATATAATTTTTGGACTTACCTGCCCATTCACCGAACTTTGTTTGCAAATCGATTGTCTTCTTATTGTATATTTGCATAATAATTTCCCATAAAACATGAAAAGTAACAAGATCAAATAAAATCCAAAAACAAATTAAAGTAACTAACAGCCAAAATGCTATTGTTATTAACATTTTTTTCGTTATTTCGCGCTCTCTTGTAATTACCTAAAAAAGAAAAATATTTATTATTAAAAATCACAAAAGAACAGTTTCCTTTGATAATATTCTTGAGACTTCCACGAGTCCTTTTTATATAAAGATTATGCGTTTCGCGGATTTCTTCCGTGTTCAAATCCATTTTTGGATGCCTTGTTTTTCATTCCTTATCTTTTATTCACTCTCACTTTTATTTTTTCGATGCTCACACAGTGAGAGATGTTCGAGGAACGAAAGCTGAAGTAAAACTAAACTCTGAAGATATTAAACACAATATATACAGTAGCGCAACTCTCCTGCTTTTATATTGGCCAAAATGGAGTGCGTATGCGTGAAATAAGTTGCCCTGTCTCATTTTCTCCTTCTTTATTGTTCTTTCTTTCTCTCTCTCTCTCTCTCTTTCTCTCTCTATTTAAATAATAACATTTCAATGTTCCATTTAAACATTTGTCTTTCAAGCATACATGATTCAGAGTAGAAATTTGGAGGGAAGTGTAATGTCCATTTCATGAAATGTTGTGTAAGAAACTTCGAAAGACTGGTCTAATTCTTGTAAAAAAGTGATGAAGTGAAAAAGTGAACAAGAGCAACATAGAAAACCGAGCAAGAAAGATTTCTTTTTATTTATTGTATTTTAAATTTATTTTAGGGCATATATGTGTATACAAATTTTCTTTATCTATTTCTATATCAGCTTTCTCATAATATTTTCATAGCATATATTTACAATTACATAATATTTCTATATAAATATACATTTTTTAATTAATAAACATATATTAACAGATAGGCAATTGAGAACAAAAATTAAAACAATAATTAAAGTTATACGTTAACAACGTATTTCAAAGACCTTACAACAAATATGATGAAATCAGACGTTTCAGCTCAGTTCGAGCCATCCTCAGCGATGTCCAAATAACATCAAAAATTAGAAAACAAAGAAAAAAGAGGGCTACCAAAAATTATTATATAAAACAAAACTCGATAATATAAAATATACAAAAAACAAAAGAAACGAAAATGTTTTAAGTTAAAAATGTTTAATAAAGAATGCTAGCAATAGACCGGATCATTCTCAATAATAAAACATACATAATCAATAACAGTCGAAAAAAAACAAAAACATAATAAAATATATTTCGCTCTCTAAGGCAAACGCTGATAAGCTAAAAACAATTATAGTAATGTTCACAGTTATAATGTATAACGGAAAAAAACGTACGCGAATAATAGCTACTTGCAGTCAGTCATTAAAATGCTTATAATATCAATTTTAGTAAAAAGAATGAATATCCTTTGATTACAAGTGAACGGAGAACGCAAATATGAGTCTGATTCTGTAAAAAAATATATAATATAAGTGAAAATATAGCACAAGGTGAAATAATAGCACAAGGTGAAAATATAGCATAAGGTTGAAATAATATAACTGAATATAAATTATAATATAACTAAATTGTAGCGCTAGAAAAGAAAACAAACGAGATAAACTATTAAAGATTACATACAAAATAAAAACTAGCACACATTAAAAATTATTCACGATAAGATCCAAGTCCGCAGCTAAGGAAGCCTCCTCAAATTCAAATTTACGAAGCATCGTTAATTAGTTGAATAATTAAATAATGACATTGCTACTGCTGTACCTCACAATTTAATCGATAGGTTTTAGAAATGTTTAATGCATCACATCCAAGATTACCTTAAAAATTGAAGGGAATAGACTAAATTTTTTGGATGTTACAATCATTAATGACGATAGAATTTAATGTATTTCATAAACCAACTTTTTCGGGTAGGTACCTGAGTTTCTTATCTCTCCATTCAATAAAATTCTCACAAAAGAGAGGTGTTCTAATGGGCATTGTAGATAAAAACGATACTATTATCACATCCGAAATTTCATGAAGATAATCTCAGATTTATTATATATATCTTTTTGGAAAATGATTAGCCCATGAAGTTTATTTTCGACACGATAAATTTTCGATTGAGATCTTTACTGAAACTTAAGACACCGAGACAAGCAGATTGCCGACATTACAAACAATGAGAGAAGAGAACCACTACGTGGTTCACAATTCCATTCCTTCCACATCTTTATGGGAAATTTAAAAACATCACAAAAAATATAAATGTTAAACTGACATGGTTTAGTATGAATAAATTTGAAGGATCATTAAATCTCAAAAGGATGTACTTCCACATGGTTGTAATAAGAATGTGATATATAAGATTTGTAGGGATTGTAATGCCTATATAAGACAGATTGGACGAAAACTCAAAACTAGAATTGCTGAACACCGTAATAATATAAATAAGAAAATCAGCAACCCATCGGTAATCATGAAACATAGGTTACAGTACATGATTTCAATTGGGAAAATGTAAACATCTTGGATAGAGAGAGATATTTTGGAAAAAGATTTGTCTAAAATGCTCTACATTAATTCGCAAGAGTAGTTTGAATCTGACACTGAGTTCTTACTATGCTTATGTGAACATTGTAAACAAGATGTGATCTATGGGAATTCATATCACATCAGTTGACCTTCTTTGTATTTTTTAATTTATGACTGTTTGACTAATTTTGACATCTGTTTTGGTATAGTACAATGCTCAACCTTATTATTGTATACCATTATTTTCATTTGAATATTGATTTTTGCTCGATATGGTCCTCTCAACGCTCTATCTTTATTCATGCGTTTCTATAAGAGGTTTTTGATGTATGGATTGTGGTTCGCAGCGGACAGAGAGAAATCTGAGAAGGGCTATGGCGACCTTTTTCGCGTGACAAGCGAAAGTCACATACGCTAGCGACACCAACATCAATTTTATAAATTGATGTGAACTACATATCACATTTTCACCACTCGATAAAATCATAGTGTCAATAAATGAATTTGGTGCTACATTCACAAACTGTGAATAAAGATAATATTAATTTACGAACAAACGTTTCAGGAAATGATTTTTTATAGATTTTTGGATGCTGGAAACGATGCCGCAAATTAAATTTCACTAGTACGTCAGATTTTCGAAATAACTAAGATTTAATGTGCAAAAATGGCTCTTTTGTTATATTTAAAATGTTCTTGTAAAAAAAGATTAACGTTATCTCGAAATTAGAAGTCATGAATATACTGTTCATCCTCTACAAAATGTATTCTTTTATCTTAATATCTTACTTTTTAGTCGTGTTATGAAGGATTCAAATACAGTTTTTCTAAGATACTAAATTTTTCGCATTTAACAATGAAATCATTATACATATAATTTCTAATTTGTGACTATCGATACATACAATGTAATTTATTGTCATAGATTCCCCTAAATATATATATATATATATATATATA
>NW_012130078.1:2682523-2684372 GCF_000143395.1 Atta cephalotes
TACATATGTATATGTATATGTATATGTATATGTATATATGTATATGTATATGTATATGTATATGTATATGTATATGTATATATGTATATGTATATGTATATGTATATGTATATGTATATGTATATGTATATGTATATATGTATATGTATATACATATATGTACACACACACATACACACACACACACACACACACACATGCACACACACACACATATGCGTATAGTACACACGCATGTATACATTTATAAAAAAAGGTTATATATGTTTATATATGTTTCTTGATAGCCACACAAATTTATATCTCAGAAAAATCCTGTATTTTAAATTCTTCGTTACACGACTATAAAGTATATATAAGGTACTGAAATTTAAAAAAATGCATTTTATAGGACATTCATGATAACAATAAATTTTAATAAGAATTTCAAGATAACGTTAACTTTCTTTATAAAAGAATGTCAAATGTAAAAAGTCACTTTTTAAATATTAAAACTTAATTACGTTGGAAACCTAACGCTGAAATTTTAAACATATTATAAAATAATAAGATTGGAAACAAGACCGTTTATGTTAAATACATTACTTTAAATACGAAACGTCTGACTACGGTCTGAATATTAAGATGTTAAGCTTTGTATTTAAAGTAAACATATTATATTCTTTCGTAGCCAGCCGAGCCGATTTATACATCTCTCTTCCTCGCCTGAACCTCTTTATTGCGCCTTACCGCAACCTGACACCGACGAGCTAGTCTGCACATAAAGTCAGGTTGTTATACTATAAATGTTATACGAACGTTTATAAGATGCTTATGTTAACATCTTATATTAACATCTACTACATTTTTTTAGTAGTCTAAAAAATTATTTTTCTTTAGGGAAATAGGTAACTAAAAAAATTGATTGTCTCCTTGGCTGAGCAGAAACGTTATTTCAGTGTATACAGCCAAAGTTTCATTTGTACTACATGCATATAGAGTTAAAATGGTTCCTAACATTAATGCGAGAATTACATAGTCCAATATCACACACAGGGGAATTTGAAACCACTGCTGAAATGATCATCAATCTCCTATATTCTACTTTGAAAATATTTGAAAGAGTGAAAATGATTAATAAATAATATTTGAATTGTTTGTGTAATAATAAATATGATATTTTATATTTCTGTTTTTATTAAGTTATCCTTAAATTGGACTATAGATCTTACATGCCATATTGCTTCATGTGCACACGAGAATTATCATGTTTCAAATATTTGTCGACAGTTTAGGAGAAAGGAAGGAAACTAAGATATTAATAATGACTAAAGTAACAACAATTTCACAGATATATATTCTTGTTATATAAATCCATTGTTGGTTACAATTAAGCAAAGAAAATTCTGCAAAATTCTTACATTGTCAATCTTAATGAGATCAAAGGAATATTTGTGTCGGATTATGATATGTATGAACAGTGATATACCTATTTTGACACTTAGAATATCATTAATGAAGAAATACTTCAAAGGTATTAATTTTATGAATCCAGCATGTTCGTTCAATCCAGAAGCAAATTAATACAACTGAAAAATTTTAGTCTGAGCAAGAAAAGCATTAATACAATGCGAAATATAAAACGTATTTCAAGAATTTAGAGAAATGGATAACTATAACTAAGGAAACAAAAAGATTCGGAACTTGCATTTTGAATTTATAGATGGCTTGGTACAAACTGATTACCTGCATTTTTTCAACGCAATATACTAAAATAAATATTCTAAAGTATATATAATTTAATCGTTGCTGAAATTTCTATATTCTAAAATAAATGTTGCCTTCTCTCTCTATCTCTCTCTCTCTCTTT
>NW_012130078.1:2684392-2686197 GCF_000143395.1 Atta cephalotes
CTTCTCTCTCTATCTCTCTCTCTCTCTTTCTCTCTCTCTTTCTCTCTCTCTCTCTCTCTCTCTCTCACAAAAACGCACACACGCGCGCGCGCGTGCACGCACAGAATCAACGGTATAATTAAGAACATTTATAAATAACATTATATTGGTACCAAAGGATTCTAATCGTATATAAAATAATTAGGAAAGAAGAATTCTCAATGGTAATGCTCGGACTGAAAAAATTGAATGTCAAAAGTGATATACGTACTATATTATTGCAAGCGATGATTCGCGATATCTTCGATTAATATTTATTAATTCTGATAGTTGAAATCAACAGCAGTTGCAGTTTTAAAATGTCTGATACGTTGAATATTAAAACTTCTTACAACTTTATTATCATGTTTGAATGTTTATATATAATATCTATTATAACGTCTATATAATTATCTTGATTCAAGAAAATTAATAGCGAGAGAATTAATATTTTCAGATAAAAAGAAGTTGTAATAAAATATTCAAAAATTTAGTTACATATACTGAAAATAATTTTAGTTAGATTAAAATAATTATGTTAGACGCTCAAATGGGTTATTAGAATATTAAAACTTATTGCAGTATTATCATCAATGCTTAGATTAAGAATGTCCTATATCTATAGAGTTTCTTTTTTAACCGCATAACCTCTATTATATGTTTAATACATTAAGTGTTTAATATATTTTGTACGAAACTCTGAAATAAAATATCAAATAAGAAATGATTAATTGGTATTCAACAGCTAAAGCAACTTTGCAACTGTAAAATTTAATATGATTTTATCCTTAATTCCTCGCTGAATCAAATGTATGCAAATCAAATGTATAAACATTAAAGAATTTTACAACAGCTTTGAAAAAGTATTTTTCAAATTTACGCTATAATATTATTTAAAAAATAAAATGATAATTATATAAATAATGTGAGAAAATTACAATTTATAGTGGAAATTAATAAAATTATTTTTTCAAAAATGAGTATTTTTACCTCTAATTATGTAAATATATCATTATTTAGACGAACAATTACAATAACTATATATTTTATACAGTATATTTCATACAACTGAATATTTTATACTTTTTATGCAATTGTTGTGACGCTGTGTCTGTGTCACCTTGTATAGAAGATTCGCTCGCCAAGGTGGCGTGTAATAACAACGACTCTCTTTATTATAACGATTCGAAATTTATTGTTGAATCGAATTAAGATTTGTTCGAAGCGGGTGGTAAGCAGTGTTCGGTAATTCGATAATTGATTTCGTTCGGTAAGATGCGTGCACAGGTAATGCGCATTTAGTACGATTCGAGTAATTTCTCACAGTCGTTCGAAAGAAAATATTGCAGTAACGAGACAAAACAATCTCGCCGAAAACATAGGCAATTCTCGTTGACGCGCGGTATACCGAGAACGTTAGGCAAAAATGCAACGGTAAGAACGTCGCGATAGAACATCGATATAGTTCGCACTTCAGATTCGGGATAAGAAGCGTTACAAAAGAATAGATAATCTGTATTGATCGGAATCGAGAAGCGAACTGACTTCTCGCACGTGGAATGTGTGTGCAATCGTCATCTTTTCGAGTGTCGCGCAAGAGGGATCGCATGCCATCTAGGCACGTAATCCGGCAATTGCCGTTTATAAACAAAGCGCGATGGCGGACGCGCGCCTCGCCGCGCGTGGCGAGTGCTGTCTTGTAGCGCGCTTGCATTGGCGGTGGGCGAATTTGGCTATTTTCATAAGTTTTATATATATATATATATATATATATATATATATATATA
>NW_012130078.1:2689695-2698819 GCF_000143395.1 Atta cephalotes
GAGAGAGAGAGAGAGAGAGAGAGAGAGAGAGAGAAAGAGAGAGAGAAGACGATTATTCATTTTATATTTATTTTAAAATATAGAAATTTCAGCAACGATTAAGTTATATATACTTTAGAAATTTACTTTAGTATATTGCGTTGGAAAAATGCAGGTAATCAGTTTGTACCAAACCATCTATAAATCCAAAATGCAAGTTCCGAATCTTTTGTTTCCTCAGTTATAGTTATCCATTTCTCTAAATTCTTGAAATACGTTTTACATTTCGCGTTGTATTAATGCTTTTCTTGCTCGGAAAATTTTTCAGTTGTATTAATCTGCTTCTAGATTGAACGAGCATGCTGGATTCATAAAATTAATACCTTTGAAGTATTTAATTTCTTCATTAATGATATTCTAAGTGTCAAAATAGGTTCATCATATGGTATCATAATCCGACACAAATATTTCTTTGATCTCATTGACAATGTAATTTTGCAGAATCCTTATATTTTCCTTGCTCACCAATGGATTTATATAATATCAAAAATATCTGTGAAATTATTATTATCTTAGTTATTATTATTGTTATTATTATTACGTTCGGGCTTCCGACTCGCGGAGATGCTCTCTCTTCGCTATCGGCATGGCGAAGGCGTAATATTATTAATATCATTAATTTCCTTCCTATACCCTAGTTTTCTTTCTTTCTCCTAAAGCAATATGGAGTAAGATCTATAATTTAAGGTTGATTGAATAAAAATGAGAAAGAAATATAAAATACCTAAAATATCATATTTATATTATTACACAAATAATTCAATCATTTTCAATCGTTTTAATCATTTTCACTCTTTCAAATATTTTCAAAATAAAATATAGGAGATTGATCATTTCAGCAGTGGTTTTAAACTCCTCCAACTGTGTATGATATTGGAACTATATAGTTCTCGAATGCATTAACATTACAAAGAACTACTTTAACTCTATATGCATGTGGTACAAATGAAACTTTGACTACTTCCTGACTAATCGCGGCGGCTAGAATTATCACGTCAGAAGCGAGGAATGACACGTTAATGTATGTTGCATGCCATTTTTAAATAAACAATTTGGATGAAACCAAATGACGAGATAACTTTAAAATAACTTGTAAAAATTGATGAAAACTGTCCTTTCCTTCCTTAACAGTCAGTAAATAGTCGTAAAAGACATGTAAAGTGAGCCTATATTCGGGCAGAAACAGATGATCCGACAGCTATTGAAACGAGTAAAATGTACGGTTTTACATATAAAATTCCAAGTAATTTTAGTTTTCATCGATAATTACGACTTTGATAAGTACGAGACAAGTCACATTTTTACAATTAGGCAAATAATAACGAAATGCACGCAACATAAATTTCGTCATCAAAATGTCACTTTTCCACGACTATAAATTTGGTCATTTATCATGGTGCAGGGGCTGTAACACACAAACAAGCAGGAGCCCATGTCTATATGCTCGCCTGTGGCGCGCCGAGAGTGAACAAGACAGCAAGTTCCTTCTCCCACTTGTTTCAAGCGACCAAGCTTTCTCGACAACTCGGCCACTCGGCGGCCTTAGGCATTAATAAGGGGCGGAAGGCATCCTAAATAACATATAAGTTTTAATAAATTGTAGTAATAGTGTACCTCTTTCCTTAATCCAAAACAGTATAAATCATGTTAAAACGCAATGTTTACGAAATATTTAATTGTATGCGATTTTTCATGCGTGTTATATAGTATACTTCTCCTTCATAAACTCGAGTAGTAAGAATAGTAGTAAGAATAGAAGTAGAATTTTCCCGAAAAAAATTATAAATCAGCATTTCTTTTCAAAAAAGAAAATCTCGGAAAACCATCAGAAAAAAAATGCGTATATTCGAGACTCGAGATTTGTGAAATATGATTTGTGAAAAAATCGAATAATTGCAAGAAAAAATTTTCAAAGCTAAAAATTTCATAGTTACAATTTGAGAATTTTTTGAACAGCAAATTCTTCCTTGATAAATTGAAGCCAAACGGAATTCTTAATCTTAAAAATCAGAGCTGTGATTTTTTGAAAAAAAAATTGTTATCTCGACTCCTAATAATCAGAGGGAATAATAATAATCTTTTTTTTAAATTTGTTTTGAAAAATGTCAGATTTCACACGACTATTTGATATGATACATATTAACGGAATTATTTCTATTTTTTTATACAGAAAAAATACTCTTTAAAGTCGTTTTATAATTGCAAAAAATCATTTTGTTATTAAGTGTATACGTAATAGTGCAATTTTTGAAGAAGAAGAATCCCTGTAAATTGCTGTGCGATTGCTCAAAGATGAAAAAATTAAGTTTTCCGCAGACAGATTTTTAGTAAACAAATAGCTTTTTGAAAACTAATGAATATTTCAGGTTTGTTCAGGGCTAGATTTGTTCATCATTAGGGCTACATTTTATAAAAATTTCAAAGTTTTACGTTTAAATCTCAATGAACAAAAAGCGAGTGAAAAAAATGTCTTTTTCGGTGTTTTTATTTTTTTTTCACTGAATTAATAGCTCGATTTTAATGTTCCATGTTTCATTTTGTAGATATTTCGAATACTTACATTTTTTATACCGAATTTTTTTCCAGACGATCAATATCTTTCGATTTATAAGCGAAACGTACTTTTTGCAACTATTTGATTTTTTTCATATTTTCTTCACAAGTCTCAAGTCTCAAACACACACATTTCTTTTCTGATGGCCTTTCGAGACTTTTATGAAAAGAAATATTGGTTTATAATTTTTTTCCGACAAAATTCTATTTCTACTGAACTATTCTTGCTACTCGAGTTTATGAAAGAGTGATATACTATGTAACGCGCATGAAAAATCATAAACAATTAAATATCTCGTAAACTGTTGCGTTTTAACATGATTTACTAGTCTGGATTATTAATGGGATATTAATGAGAAGAATACACTATTACTACAATTTAAAATTTATATGTTATTTAGAATACCCTCCCCTCTCTTTAGAATATCCGTCCCTTATTGATGCTTAAGACCGCCGAGCAGCCAAGATTGCCGTAAAATTTTAAGCTTGAAACAAGTGATTAGTGTGAGAAGCTCGCTGTCTCATTCACCCTCGGCGCGCTGCAAGCGAATACGCAGAATAGGCTCATGCTTAAGTGTGTGGCTACCGTTTCGCCAGACCACCGTCTGATTCTATATCGCCACCGTCAATGTAGCTTCTTGACTGAATAGTCAGAGGCCTTAAACTAAAACAAAAATAATTTTTGCTCAGCCAAGAAGACAATTTTTTTATCTTATTCTCTAAAGAAAAATTTGTTTTGAAAAAAAGACTATTAAAAAAATATAATAGATGTTAATATAATAAGCATCTTGTAAACGTTCTCATAACATTTTATTAAATGGTTTAAAAAACATCAAATTTTTAATTATTGTTTCTATGAAATAGATTTGTATTTTTCTAACAACCATGTTAAATTTTAAAGAATTCGGGAGAGAAGGAATAGTTCAAAATATAGTAATACGCTGCAGATTTATAATTTCCAAATAAATAATCAATATTAAATATAATACGTTATTATATAAATAAATATCACTCGGATTAATTATTTCGGGTCTTTTTTTGCATTAATAAACATCTTTTTTATTTATTGGGAGTACAAATTAATCCGGTCCGTTTTTTTTGTGCATTTATTTCAAAACAAAATGAATGAACAGATCAATTAAAGTATTGTCCATCGCTGCCTACTACTTTTTCCCATCTCTCAGGCAATTTTCGAATTCCATTTCGAAAAAATGACTCGTCTTTGGAGGCGATCCAATTTTGGAGCCAATTTTCGATTCCTGCAAAAAAAGTGAACCGGCTGACTTGCTGTATCCTTCGGAACAAGTAATCAGAAGAAGCAATGTTCAGAGAATACGGCGAGTATGGTAAAACATCTCATTTGAGCGTTTCCAAATATTTTTTTACGACTTTAGCGACATGAGGCCGAGCGTTGTCATGAAGAAGAATAACTTAATCGTGTCTTTGTTCGTATTCCGGCCGTTTTTCTCGCAATGCACGGCTCAAACGAATCAATTGTAGCCAATACCGATCGCCCGTAATGGAAACCTGGCGATTCCAACTCATAGTAAACAAGACCCTTTTGGTCCCATCAGATACAGAACATGATCGAACTATGAATGTTCGACCGTGGTGTTGATGTTGAGGTCGATGGCAACGATTGATCGGGCTTAGCGCAGTATTTTTTCTTCTTAGGGTTGTCGTAGAATATCCACTTCTCATCTCTAGTCACAATCCGATGCAAAAAATCTTTTCTCTGTTGTCTTTGAATCAGCTGTTCGCAAGTGAAAAATCGTCTTTCAACGTCTCTCGATTTCAGTTCATAAGGCATTTTCCTTGTTTTTGAATCATTCCCATGGCTCTCAATCGTACAGAAACGACTTGTTGAGTTAATCCCCAATGATTCTGCAAGCTCCTCTTGCGTTTGATTCTGATCTTCTTCGAGTAATGCCTCTAATTCTTTGTCTTCGAATATTTTTGGCTGTCCAGAGCGAGGCTTGTCTTCAACGCTGAAATCTCCATCCTTGAAATGTTGAAACCATTCCCTACATGATTTATCAGTTGGAGCAGTGTCATAAACTTCGACAAGCATTCGATAGGCTTCAGCCGCACTTTTCTTCCAATTAAAGCAGAAAATCAAAACTTCCCGCAAATGCTGCTTGGGTAACACAAAATTCGACATTTCGAACACAATAAAAATCAAGGTTTTTGTATGAAACGCAAAGTGATATAAACTGAATATTATTAGCAGATGTTTAACCTCTCTGAAATCGCTAAAATCAGCTGTCACTATGAAACATTCACAACAGCTGGAACCATCTTTAGGAAAACGGACCGAACTAACTTTGTACTCCCAATAAATGAATATTTTGTTACCTCAGTAGCCTTGAAAAGAAAGTTGCAAATCAATAGTGATTAAAAATTGTACATAAACGCATTTGGATGTCCAAGAACCACAAGAAAATGTGAAATTAGCAACAAGGAACTTACAGAATTCTTCGAAGACACAGGCATCAAACACGAAAGATCCAAAGTAAAAACCCTCAGATGACTGGAATAGCCGAGAGAACAAATAGGATGCTTATGAATCTAGTGAGATCTATGCTGAAGGATGCGAAACTTCCACAAAAGTTCTGAGCCGAAACCGTAATGATGGCCGCATATATACGCGACAGAGTTGGATATTCGTCGATTAAAGAAGAAGTATCACTCATAATATGGATCAGTAATACACTTAGCGTTCAACACTTGAAAGTGTATGCCTAGCCTACGTTAACTTACTCAGACAAAGAAAAAGGAAGGGCAGTAGAATGTTTCCTCGTCGGATATGCGTCACAGACTAAAAGATACTGTCTTTGGTGTCCAGAAAAAGTGGACGTATTTATAACAAAACACGTTCGTCGAAGATAAAACCGGTTATATAGTGGATATATATAGCGCATTTTATATACACAGATACAAATATAACCGCATATGGTCAGAAAGTGTCAGCAAACGAGTCAGACTACTTCATGACATCTCAATGCAATTTCTCGCGTCCACGACTTGACCGTTAAAAGATATCTTGGCGCCAGTCTTACGCTTCTAATGATATATTTATTATTATTTTAGCGACAGTGTCCGAGGAGCACAACTTGGTGTCCTTTTGATCCCGTCACTTGTGCATCGATTTTTAGTTTATCTCGGAACATTTACGAGGAGATGCTGGATTCTTCGTTTTAATTTTTAGTGTGAGAAAAGAAAATTTTTAGTCTTCTTTAGGCTATAATGTTCAACTTGTGCGTTATTCGCAATTGTCTTTTTCAACGAATTTCAGATCTCCATGAAAGAAGAAAGTTGTGGGAGTCCGCTAGACATAACAACTTTCAATGGGAAATTTTTCAAACAAAAATTTGATACTTCTATGGGTTCACCTCTATTTTCGATCATTGCTAATTTGGAGGGCTTAGAAGTGAAGGCATTGGAGACAAGAATTTCTATTCCGTTTTATTTTAAGTATGTTGACGACATTGTGATAATCGTATCATTCAATGAAATTGATAAAGTACTCACAATTTTTAATTCCTTACACTCGAGGCTATAGTTTACAATTGAAATAGAGGGCAATAGAATCAATTTTTTAGATTTGACAATCATCATCAACGAAGAAAGAAAAATTAGAATTTGATTTGATTTGATTCCTATTTTTTTGATTCCTATTTTTTCGGAACATTATTTGAATTACCTCTCCTCACATTCGATTTCACAAAAAACAGTTATGTTATAACGGGAATGGTTGACAGAACTATTTTACTAATTTTCGAGTCCAAAAATTATATAAGAATATTAAGTTTATAGTCAATACTTTATTAAATAATGACTATCCAATTGACTTTATTTTCACTATCAATTCTCGTATCAATTAAAATTTTTGTTTAATAAATTATTAGACGAAATAATGACACTACTGCTACGTCTATTAACGAATGTTCATCATGATTCATCTATCTTATGTCAACGGTTTCTGAGAAATTCTTTTCCATCATCAAGAATATTAATGTTAAGCTACTTTTTTTCAGTTTGAATAAATTCAATAGATTCATTAAAAGACAAAAGAAGGTTCTCTCAAAACTTTCTAATAAAAATGTGATTTACAAGATTCCGTGCAAAGATTGCCATGTATCATATGGTCAAACGGATCATAAATTAGGCATTAGAATATCTGAGCATCAAAACCACATAAAAAGTAATAACAAAAACCAATCATAGAACATCGATTTTGTTGTAACTACATTGAAAAAAACATCGGTTGCTACAACAATTTAGATAGTAAAATATGGCATAGCATTTTTATATGGTTGCAGCAACCAGTTTTTGGTTGTAGCAGCAAATTTTTAGTTGCATTAGTCTATCTGCAATGTCAGTATATGATTTCGATAATTATTTCGTCAATAATTTATGAAATAAAAGTTTTAATCGAGAATTGATAATGTTGAAAATAAAATCAATTGGATAGACATTATTTAATAAAGTATTAACTATAAACTTAATATTCTTGTAGTGAAATTTTGGATTCGAAAGTAAAACAGTTTTGTCACTCATACCCGTTATAACACATGTTTTTTGTGAAATCGAAAGTAAGGAGAAGTAATTCAAATAATGTCCCGAATAAGTAGGAACCAAATCAAATTCTAATTTTCTTTCTTCGTTGATGATGATTATCAAATCTAAAAAACAATCTTTTCTTTCAGTGCATGATTTCGATTAGGAGAATGTTCAGATTCTTAATAAAGAAAAATTTCTCAATAAACGATTAAATTCCGAAATGTCTCACATTTATATGCAAAAGAATAGACTTAATTTAAAAACGACACAGAGTGATTGTACTCGTGCCTTCTTATTGAACATGTTTTTAAACAAAAATGATAATCATACTTTGTTATATTGACTGACTCATAGTTATATTTATTTTCAATGCTTGTTGTTAATCTCCTTGTCACTTTCCTAACATTCAATTTTAAATGACACGTCATGTCGTACATACACGAATTCTTAGTCAGAAGAACAATAAATATCTATTATACAGTAACTTTTTTACTCAATATTATAAATGTGAATTATTATTCTGAGCTTCGTTTTTTATAATTTTCCATTGAGGTGTTTGGTTTAATATTTTTGATAAGTTCCCTTATTTTAAAATGATAATTTGATTTAGTGTAATGTATACTGCATTTCTGACAATCTGCAAGTGACTTGCTTTCAATAGAAGAATTTTGATTTTGTATTCGCTGAAGAGGATTCCAAAAAGAATCGAAACATTCGAAGATAACCACCTAAGGATTATTTGCTTCTCCTATTTCTTCGCTCTTACAATAGTGACTCTCATTAGCTTCATCTGAATTATTTATATTTTTTTATAATTATATTATTTATATTTTATTGGTTAAAAATAAACATTTCTTGTATATAAATATACAGTATACATAAATATAAGTATATATTATATACTTCATCAAATTATTATTAATCGTATAATTACTCAAGTAGAATAAAAACGTTGAAAAAATGTTGAAAAAATGTTTTTCCATAATTGAGTAACAATTATAAGTAAGTTTTTAATACATTATAAGTGTAGGGAACATTAGAAATAATGATTAATTAAACATTTACGAAACCGCTATAAAAACTAATTTAAAATGTTGTTTTTTTTTACTAAAAAAAAATTTTAAAACGTTGACCTATAAGTTCAACTAAGGTTTTTACAACATCTATATATAATTCATTTTTATAATTGGTCTCGGACGTTTATTTACTAAAAAAAATGCATTTTTACATAGACTTTACATGTAGGAGAGCCATAGGACAAGTTGATATATGGGATAAGTTGTTACAGTTAGTTTTTTTAATTGTCACAGATGGTAGCACATTTTTATGAATTTTTATATATAATTTTTATGATAGAGAAAGGTCGCGGATACCGACACTTTGTTTTTAGATAATATTTCTTAAACAAAAAGTAAAAATAAAATTTTAAATATAAACTAAAAAGTGTCTTCTATCAGATAATGTAAAATTTTTATAATACTATTTGTAATTTTGCAATAATTAATTTTTTTGTAAAATAAGCAAAAATGAGCGTCTGACAAAATGGGCTTCAAAATTTACACAGTAGCCAATAATGCTATGTATTCCTATTCTTTTTCTTTTACAGGAAATCTGTATAAAGTAGGGAAGACCAGGGCAAGTTGTTGCAATTTTTTATTTATTTTATGTAGCAATTTTTTCTATACTAATGTATACATTTAAATTAATGAATACCTATACATTGTTTCAAATACATCTTTAATTAAATAATCAATTTTTTTCTGATTTGTATCTATGTCTTTAAAGACTGAAAATTTAACTTTTCTATCAGTAGGCAAATTGTAATAACTTACCTCACTATGGGGCAAGTTGTTACAATATTACTTGAATTTACAATATTACTTGAAATATATACATATATGTATACATATATATATATATATATATATATATATATATATATATATATATATATATATATATATATATA
>NW_012130078.1:2699537-2702777 GCF_000143395.1 Atta cephalotes
ACATATATATATATGTATAAGCAAATTCAAGATTACAATAAAGATTCAAACACAAAATACTTCACAAGGAATACTTATTTTACAATATAAACTTTATAAAAAATATATTAATACAAAAAATTTTTTTTAAAATAGTTATTAAGTTAACATCAGGAAAGTCATAAAATTAATATTAGATGCATTTGCTGCTTTTTTCATAGATAAATGGTCATCTTTAACTTCCTTTGCCGCATATGTTTCTACATTTACAGATCCTCTGTTTATCTTTTTTTTTATAAGTTCGCACCATTTCACACATTTCACAGACTTTTATAATTAGACTGCTGACGCATGATAAAAAAAAATCTGATTTCGAACTGTCCTTGTTTCAGTTCATATATATGTGTATATGTCCTGTGTGAATATCGCATAAATTTATATGAAAACGTTATTATATCCATGTAATTTATACATATTAAAATGAGTGAACACATAGAAACAAGTACACGAATTTTTACGAGTTTGTATTTCTTTCTAATTAGCTAAACAGCCCAGCAAACGAGATGGATTAAAATAGATTGAATTTTTTTTCTATCCGAATGCTTATTTTAAATAGCGAATATTTTTTTTGGATTTAATTGGATGCAATTTGATTGAAAAACTGCATTTCCTATTCAAAATTTTGAATTAAAGTATTCACAATATGTTGTGTATGCACAGAAAAAGCTAATATTATTTTTAGATTGAAAGGCATAGAGATATGCTCCTTGCAATTCCTATAAATGAATAAAAATGCATTCAGGACTGAAAAGCATTCATTTTAACATTTGTAAATCAATATTTCTGAAAATCTGAATCCATTTTAATCCATTCTTGTTTGCTGGGATTTCCTCGAATTCAATTTATTCTCAAATTTTGAGTTATTTCTGCGACTACGTTATTACATCTAATCATGGGAACGTTTTAGAAGGAGATTTTCGTGTTGGACGCAATATTTCAAGTTAATCTTGAAAAACTATAACAAGACTTTGTACAGTATCTTTATAAATGGAACATAAACTCCATCTTTTGTTCGGGACATAAATCCTGAAGTTACGAATTGTGGCGAACTTACTCATTGTAGGTACTCTCTAAATCTGAAAGTGGATAATTATTGATATCAGTGCCAAATATGATCTTGGTAATGAATGAAATGTGAGATTCCTAATCTTTATTATGTGATCTAACTAATCTTGTTTTATAATGTATAAATTCAATAAATGGTATTAAAGATGGTATTAAAGATTGAAATTAACATGCAAATATCATTCATCATCATATTTTAAGTTATAATGCTCAAATCTATTTTTCTTTCTTAATGTGCCTTTCAACAAGTAACTCAATGCAACACAATGGTCATCTCATTTGATGATAATCACCTTATTTAACATGGGCGAACAATAAAATATTGTACACTGTCGCTTGTTGAAAGGCATACTAGTTGAATTTCGCTGATTATGCAGTGCCAAGTATGCTACTAGATAATCAGTGACTATATTGAAAAAATAAAAATTCCTACATTTTTTTATAGCGATTCTTTTTTATTCTTAAAGAAACATTTTTTTTATAATCTCCCAGAATAAGAAAATAAATAATTATATTTCTTGAATGAGTTTTTGTATGAAAAAAAGTTTAAAAAGTGATTTTCTTGCATTTCTATAACATGGAACTTATGTCCCAGACAATTTCACGAAGAATTTTTTTACATTTCTTTTGGAAATTTTTAGTTATTTATTGTTTTATATTTTCATTAAAAAACCTATGTAAAGTTATTGTAGGGAAGTCAAATAATACATAACAATGTTTGTTTCGTTAATCTACAGGGTACGTCATCAAAATCCGGACAAATTTCAATTTAAATTTTCCGCTATATTGTTCCTCCACCGCAAAAGTTGTTGTTGGCGTCCGAGAAAGTCTGATGCTTCTAATAAATATATTCTCAAAATAGCCGCAAGGTTGAAACCAAGTGCGGAATATAAATCGAAGATCCGCGATTATTGAAGGCCTTCACGCTGGGTGCTCAGCAACAGAAATAATTCGGATCTTTGGATACCCGAGACCGTTTATGATGTTATGGCAAAATATACGACTTTAGAATAGTTCAACGAAGGTTCCAGTATGTCAGCGAGAAAGAGTCACTCGAAAGAATACATCGCGAGAATCCCCGCAATCGTTAAAAGGATTCAAGCGCTGATTTGGATAACCCAATCATTGCGCGTTCTGATAAATGAAGCCGTAGATGGAAACTGTGGCTATATGTTTTTCAGCTGTTCGGTGCACCGGCTCATACGAATCATTTGACTCAAAATTGGCTCTCAGACAACGTCAAAAAAGACAACGTCTTGGTCCAAGAAATTCTGGCCTCCCAACACTTCAGATCTAAATCCCTTGGATTACTATATATGGAGCGTAGTTGTAAGGGTCACGTACAAGTTTCGGCATCTCAATGTGACGTCATTAAGGATCGCTATTGATTCGTCAGATAGCGCTACATTACAACGTGCGTGCGAACGCTTCAGACCGAGAATAAAGTCATTCAAGCTAATGAGGGATTTATCGAATAATTGCTCTATAGGGATAGTAAAAAAACCATGTAAAAAAATTTTTTGTAATATTTAATTTTTTATTAAAAACATTTTGTTTAAAGAAAAGGAAGTTATAATGCCAACGTTTTAAAAAACGTTTTAAAAAACGTAGAGAGTCTATGACCCGGATTTACCTTATTTTTTTATTTACATTTGATTACAATAACATATTTTATTTGAATTGATATATGTATTGATTTTCGATTTTTTTTTTTTTTTTTTGATTGAAAATGGAAGGTTCGGGCAAGTTGTTATACTTCAAATTGACTATCTAGTTAAAGATGTACTTGAAGCAATGCATAGATTTTCATTAATTTAAATGTATACATTAGTATGAAAAAAATGCTAATCAAAAATTGTAACTTGTTTTTTTCCCCTATACGACTGGAAATATATCTAAATATGATTGGAAATTTTTAAGTAAATGCTGGTGAAGGAGCGATTAGACCTGATTCATGATCTTTCTCGAAGAGAAGAAAGAAAAATAAATATTATAATTAGATCGCGTAGCTGCAAATACAAAGTATATTAAAAAGTTACTATTAGGTGTACAACTTTGCTTCCGCCATTTTTTTTCCGAAATTCGAGGCTTCATTGTAAAAAACTGGTTATACATTTATGATTCAAAGTATTGTTC
>NW_012130078.1:2705041-2730599 GCF_000143395.1 Atta cephalotes
AACCACCAATTATCACTAAAGTCATCTATAGGAAAACGGCGGAATCAAAGTTGTACACCTAATATTTCATGCATTTTTGTCATACGACAAATTTTTCAAACTTGTTGATTGGCTATATAAGATAGAGGATCTCTCTGTCCTGCACACATTTGACGCACGATAAAACCGCACAAATGAAATAGTGGCCATAAAATATCTCAAGTAAGAGCTAACTGTATGGACAGAGTGCGAATAAGACAAAACCGATAAGTTTGTGCAATAATCTGCTACACAATCAGACATTGTAACTTGACAAATTTATGTCTTCATTAAAATGATTCCTTCACCATTCATTTATTTTCATTTATCTTTTCATTTATATTTTATCTTAAAAAACAACGATTTTATAAATGTTTGCACAACATAATTATTTAACCGGTTCCTAAAAAACGTTTTTAAAATTGCCTCAAATGATTTTAAAACAAAAAGAACCATTCCTAAACATTTTATTGTTGTTCTACTTGGGTACAGAGGAAACTAATCTCGGTATTAAAGATAAGTAAATTTCATACAGCAGTATAATAGCAGAAAAATTTTGTCACAAAATATTGTATATTATATCATTTCAAAATATTCCCGTATTTCACTTGGCACTTTTAAACTCAAGATATTTTTATTAATTAATACGGCAATTTACAAAAGAATTTTAAAGAATTGAAAATTTCGAATCTCATATTATATAAATCTTTGATTGTAGGTTGTTATAAAACTTATAAATCGATGTTCACCTTGGGGGCGTTTGGCATATCAATATAGCGTCAAATTTCACAAACTGATAATTAATTTGATACTATAATGAACAGAATTAGTTCAATCGGAGACGTTGATTTGAAACAATCAATATGAGAATATTCAACGTGTTCGGATTCTTCGGTATCCTTTGCATCAGTTACGATCAATCTTGTACGTAAGACAATAAATTAAATTAAGATAGAACTATTTGCGCAATTACGTATTTTTAAGTTTAATAATGTTTACGTTATTGTTTACATATTTTTAAAATAATTTTAATATTACAATTCTATCGTCTCATTCATTGTTTCAAATCATTTTAGTAAAAAATAATATTTAAATTACATAATTTTATTTAATTCAAATATTATTTTTTTGTTAGATATACATATTTGTAAATTTTAAATTAGTAAGTATCTCTAATGTTTTCATAGATGCTTTTGCTTTGTCGATCAATTTAATAAATAACGTGAATACATGGAAATGCAAGAAATTGGAACAGTCTTCACCATTAATGCGCCTTAAAAATCATCTCTTTTGCGATTATGATAATACTGTTCATCCGAATTATCCTAAAACAACTAATGTCACTATGCATTTAATGCCAAAGTTAATAAATTTCGTAAGTATATAGTTATGAAGAGGTTACAATATATAAATTAACAAATTAATTAAAAAAAATGGAATAAAAATTATAAGCTGAAAGTCTTCTAAATATACAATTTATAAAAACTTTGTAAATTTTACTTTTACTTCTTGATGTTAAACATATTTGTTAACAAAAAAAATTTTCTATTGTCACGTAAAATGTAAATTTCGATAAAACATTCATTTTCTCTCTAATATAATATTTAATAGCTACTTAATATATTGCGATGTTTAAAAATAATTAAATAATATAATTATTTACAGCAAGGAGAAGGTAAACTATCTTTGCACAGCTGGATGTCACTTGTGAGTATACTATTTTTTTTTTTTGACATTTTAGGCCTATTCTTTTTGACTGAATTTTTGCATCAGTTTATCTTTCTTCCTCTTCTTTCCTTCTGAAGAGAAAAGGAAAAAAGGTAAATTGGTGCAAATGTTCAGCTAAAAAGAATAGACTTTATGTTTCATCTTTGTTCTAACACAGTAAAATAATTGATATTTTAATACAATATTTCACAGGCTTGGATGGACTCACAACTTACTTGGACACCGAGCGATTATGACGGGATTACTTTTATTCATATGAAAAGCTGGCGAATCTGGATGCCCAGTCTATACGTCAATGATTCGTAAATTAATTTTTGAAAATTAATTCTGTCCTTTCTATAGATCATTAAAGGCACTTAATTCTACATCATATTTTAAAATCTTTAATCAGTTTTTTCGATTGTTTTAGCGGTGAAATGTCGAGTGACCAATATAAGCTACCTGTAACAGAATGCTTGCTCTTTAACTCGGGCTCTGTAAGTTGCGTACCTGCGGTGAAATTTATTTCCAAATGTAATCCCGATTATACTTATTGGCCTTATGATAAACATCAATGTCGCGTCACATTTCTTTTGTGGATGCATACAGGAGAAGAAGTCGATTTGTTGATAGATGGAAATGGGGTGTGTGTTTTAGTTAAAAATCATTTAATTTAATTCTTTAATTATTTGTAATTTTGACCGAAAATTTTATCGAAACTGAAAACGAACACTCATTACCTACGTGTTTTGATTGAAATCATATATAGCTCTTCTTTATAAATATTAATTTTAATATTGTAATTATTTTTTTCAATAATTAAATTATGATGTTTATGAAGAAGAAGTATTTATATTCTTTATCCAAAATTGATACACAACGGAAATTTTGGTTTTCGATTTCGGCCGAAATTTAATTATTATCAAATTATGATATTTATGAAGAAAAAGTAGATGATATAAGGGCTGTCTATACATATGGCCTTTATAGGATTCCTTTATTTTAATTTTGGTTTCAATTTCGATTGAAATTGACATATAGCCGAGTGATTCAGTTTCGGCAAAAATTTCGGTCGAACTCTACAATATTATTATTATCACTGCATTATCATTACATTAATAGTGATTGTTAATTATTCTTATCTCCTCCAAATAATATTTTCTCTGTATGCAAATATTAATTTAATAAAATTATGAAGAAACTACTACTCTGCAAAAATCTCAATAGTTAAGTTGTATTTAATACAATATTAATAAGAAGTACTTTTATAACCGCGTTTTTAGTATTTTTATCTTTTGTACAGTACTTATCTACATAGAAAAGATTACTATTTTATTAAAAAAAAGGAATAAAATATTTAATCGCATCCATTATTGATTGCAAATATTTTTATTGTAAAAAAATAATATTCTTTGCAGATTTCTATGAGCGACTACACAAATGATACGAAGTGGGATTTCAAATTCACAAGTTCGATGAGGGAAGCCACAAAATTTAAATGCTGTCCGAACGATACATTCCCAAGGATCAATTATAATTTCTTATTGACGCGCCATCATGGCAAACATTACTTGACTGTTATTGTACCGGCTATCGGTGAGTAATTGCTCATAAAGAGCAGGGAATAATTAATATTAAGCATGATACATTTCTTTTCAGTTTTAATGCTACTCACTTTAATAGTACTCTGCCTCGATTTAAAATCGGTTGAACGAATGATGGTGGCAAGTGCAAATTTTATTTGTCATTTGCTCTGTATATTTTTTTATTTTGGATTCTACCATTCAATCGTGTTAATCCCCCAAATATATGTAAGTATCAAAAACATTATCAAAATATAATAACATCAAAATATAAAATATATAAAGAATATATATTCTCTAATTTATAATTTCAACAAACTTTTTTCATAACAACATTAATTAGAACTCAAATGATTTTTAATTTTCTGATTAATTGTACGCTCAAAATAATGGATTACTATAATCTAAAATATTTTTCGATTTAATTTGTTGAAGAAAATATAAAGTATAAGATTACATATATTAATTAGAATTAAAATTATATTCAAAAATTTACAATATATCGTAAATGCCGAAAAATAAGCATTAGTTAGTATTAAAACCGATCATAAAAGACATAGTTTCAATTATACGATAAATTTTATTTAACAAATGAGTAAATTATTAACAAATTTATATATTTTATGTTTCATCTTGCAGTATTATTTTATCGGGAATCCTTAGCGTTGGCAACATTCGTGATGATACTGACGGCTATGTTACGCAAACTGGAAAATATGAGCGCACAGACCCCAAATTGGATCTTGTTCACTACGACATTTGTTTTAAGCAACAAGGTTGGACGTTTTTTGATTCTCAAAAACAACAAAATTGCAGACAAAGATGTAGAGACTGAAGGAAGTTCAGATGTTACAGAATCTGAAATAAGCCTAAAAGAATCGTCCTGGAAATATTTTGCTACTATTATTGACTGGTTATCTTTCTTTTGTTTGATTTTTATTTATATAATTATTTTGATTATTTTACTACCTTATTAATTTGTCAGAAAGAATATTAACGTTAGAATATTTGCCATAGTGTTTGTTATATCTTCTATAAATGGAATACTCTCCATTTAAATATCATTTTGATGCATGTATCTCTTATGTTATTACCTTAATTATTTTTTATCCAGAAAAATTTAAATCTATAGCGAAGATTGTTAACATCGAATAATTTTTGTTTGTTTAATTTATATTCAAATAGAGATTAATTCACAAAATAGAGATTAAGTCTTAAGAATTAAGTACATTTTAATCTGTTCAAACTTATTTATTTTAAAGTAACGGAATGTTATACTCTTATATATTGTCATTAAATTAATATTGCATCTAGATATATGATATAATAATGAAATTATCACATCTCCGTTATCTCAATAAAAACATTAATTCATCATTCATCAATTTGATGCGCAACAGTGGAATTGTACCTGCAATGTATCTACGATAATTCTGTAACAAATAAATATAAAATTCAAATTAAACCGACAGAAAAACAATCATTGCACAATACAAAAAAAATTATTAAATGCATGCAAAGTTTTCTATAAAATAATCATGTAATTTTTAAAACATAATTTTTATAAACATCACTTTATTTTATTTATTATTTAATTACAGATATTCATGAAAATAATTACATATTTCCTAAAAATCTTATCTTAAAACAATCATAAGTTTTTATAAAACTTCAAAACAATTTAAAGTAATTCTTTTTTCTAATTATTATTTTTAAATTATTATAAAATAAAATAATTAAAAAATAAACAAGAAAAAGATTAATTTTACTCAAGTAAAAAATAATATTTACCACACACTATGCTCTATCGATGCCTAATGTCTTTCTCAGACCTTCTCCTTCCCTCAGAACTAGGTTGTCACTTCGCACATTTGCGCACAATCATTAATCGCGGGCGAACTAATTATTATTTGAACAGCACTCCCGAAATAAACGACGCGACGAACAGACTGCAGTTCATTTTCAATTAAATTGGCGACAAATAGTAGTTAACTTCATCGTTATTAGATTTTTATACGGAGAAAATACTGAGTCCTCCAACTTTGTCCTCCAATCTGCCCAACAAACAAAAATAGATTGAAATGAATTGAAATGGATTCAGATTTTCAGAAATATTGATTCACGAAATTAAAATGAATGTTTTTCAATTCTGAATGTATTTTTATTCATTTATAGGAATTGCATGTAGCATATCTCTATGCTTTTCAATCTAAAAATAATATTAATTTTTTCTGTGCACACAATTGTGAATACTGTTCAAAATTTTAATAGGAAATACAGTTTTTCAATCGATTTGCATCCAATTGAATCCAATTAAATCCAAAAAAAATATTCACTATTTAAAATACGCATTCGGATAGAAAAAAATTTTAATCCATTTAATCTGTTCTTGTTTGCTGGATGTAAGAGGAAAGATATATTCTAAAATATAATATACAAAATTATCTATTATTATTGTATAATCGGTTTATTTTTAAGAATGAAAATCGAATGCATATCAGTTCGTTATATTGCGAAACAAAGAAAACATTTAGAACAGATAGAAGAGATGAATCTCTTATATAATTTCTATATGAAATATGTATTATAATATTTGAAAAACATAAATCGAATAGCTCATAGATTATGATAATAAGAAAGAAAATATATCTTCTATTATCGGCTTATTATTATTTCTGGCAAAAGATCATAAAGTTACGTTGGATTTTTGTACGCACATAACGAAGGATAAAAACAAGAAGCGAATTAAATTAATTTTAATTATATAAACTGCATGAAAAAATGAAGAAAATCATTTATATGAGAATATGAATCGCGTTATTTGTATAAGGATATTTATTATAATGTTACGTTTTTATAACTTGTACTTGTATCATTTAACTAATTTCAAAATATAATCGAGAATTATACTCAAGAAAAGAAAGAAAGAAAAATTTTATGTTAATGTCACGTCCGAGAATAGGACTTAAGGAAATGCGTGAATGGGAAGTGCGTGGAGTGAGCCTTAGCCTTTGAGCCTTTGACAATCACGAGAGTTTATGTTGCGGTTGCCAAATTTAATTATTATTCAAAAAATTGTTTAGATTTGATAATCGTAACTTTCATTCAACTCTACTGCTGTCACCAATCTTATTATGTTAAAACATATATTGTTAGCGTCGCTTAACGGATTACAAATTTTTGCTAAACTAAATATGGCACAAGCCATTTGCAACTACCAGTGGACGAAGGAATGGCAAAGACTCAGCGATAGTGACTCACAAGGGAATCTTCAAAGTAAACAGACTGCAATTCGATATAAGTACAGCACCAATTCCAGAAATTAGTCGACCCATCCTAACTTCAGTTCAGGAATACTTTTATATTATGACGATGTATTGATTGGTGCGTCTTCAGAACAAGAACTCTACAATCGAATTCGAAAAGTTTTAAGGTTTTAAGATTTTAGAAACAATGGGCTTAAAAACAGATAAATGTATTATTGGAGTTAAATCAATAGATTTTTTGGAAAATTACATCAACAATTAAAAAATACAACTTACTAAGAAGAAAGTGAGAAATATCCAATAGGCCCCGAAATCAACGTTAAAACAAGAACTCTAGTCATTTTTAGATTTAATAAATTTTTATCATTCTTTCCTGAAAAAAGTTATGATGGCCAAACCGCTTCACCGACTTCTGGACAAAGATACACATGGCACAAGGTGCACGAAAAAACTTTCAAAGAGCTGCTATCCGATGCTTCTAACACACTACGATAACAATAAGAAATTAATATTGTCATGCATCACCTTGGGGAATAGGCGTAGTTCTGATACGAAGTGAAAGGCTCAATTAAACCTATAGTATACCACTCCAAGATTCTTTCTGTGGCAGAGTGGAATTATTCACAGTTGGATAAGGAAGCATTAGTCATTGTTACAAGGATCAAGAAATTTCATAATTACTTATATGCTAGGCCATTCGTCATCGAAACGGATCATAAATCTTTGCTAGGATTGTTAGGAGAAAAGACACCGATGAGTCATGACTCTCCATGCCTGGTGATGGGCACTTTTTATGAGCAACTACGATTACTTAAGATACAAACTTAAGAGACAAATGAGCATGCCCATGCCCCAAGATTTCCACTGAGGAAGACGAATGCACCAGAATCAGCGATAAATAATGTGCTAATGATAGAACTTTTGTCAAAAACTCCCTTGAAGGCAGACGTTATCACGCATTTAACAGACAAAGATCCAAACTTTGGATAAAGTCAAGAAATTTATTCAATCCTGCTGGCCGAGAAAAGTAGAAGAAGCACTAAAACCAGAGGGAACGAATCATGTATACAAAGACTGCATCCTTTAGGGGACCAGAGTAGTTCACGTCAACAAGCTCTTTCTTTATTGCACAGATCACATGTCGGAATAATGAAGATGAAAATGTTAGCTCGTAGTTATATGTAGTGGCCAAAGATGGATGCCGATATCGAAAAAATATCAAAAGCATGTATAAGTTGTCAGTTATGCAACAAAATTTCACGCGCACTCCAAGACACTCATGGGAATGACATTCGTTTTCATGGAACTGCGTTCACATAGATTTTGCCGGATCCTTTCAGGGGCATATGTCCACAGACTTCAAAAACTTCACAATCAAGAACGACACTCACTGCTATCATCCAGCTTCTAACGGCCAAGCATAACGAATGATCAAAGAAGTCAGGAAAATGCTTTCAAAGCTAGGGAGAGGCAATATCCATTTAAAAGTCACAAGATTCCTCTTCTCGAATCATACACCATCTTCTGTTACAAGAATCACCTTAGCAGAACATTTTTATCAAAGAAAATTAAAGACTGCGCTGGATTTCATGTTTCCGATCGTATATCTATCGTATAGATATACGAATCAAGCAATTCAACTAGAAATGCGGGAACACTCGTACCCATCAATTTACTCCAAATCAATTTACAGCAAAATTTGGGTGAAAAATTTCCGATCGGGCCCTAAATGGAAGGATGCAGAAATCGTCCTGCAACGTTTAGGTTCAGTCACATATCGCCTGTCCAGGAAAGAAAGATTTACAAACGGCATATCGATTAAGTTCGAAGAAAAACTATCGAAGAAACAGAGCCTTCCTTTCTTTCCCTCCCCTCTTCCTCCTCTCCAACATGATATCTTGATGAACCGGGCTTTATCTGAAACATCAACGAGGCTCCAGTCGATGAGGAAGACCGCGCAGAGTCTTTCTTCAGGAAGATTGCAGCAAGAAAACATCGTCTACTCTGTTATTTGGAAGATTACGTCCTCAACTGGGAGAGGAGGAATAGCATATTAGCGTTGACCATTTAGCATTATTGCGAATCTGAATAACTGACGGGGGAATAACATCTAAAGTTCATGCACTTGTAACGGCAGCAGGAAGCTTTGTATTGATACACAATAAACTTTATTTGGAATACAATAAACTTTATTTTGAGACATAACATGCTCCAAATGTATTGGGAGTACAAATAAGTTTCCGCTGTTTTTTATAAAAAATTAAGCATTTATTGTGAAAGAACGGTATATAATGTTTTATTCAAAGTAATGGCCATCGCTAGCCACTACTTTTTCCCATCTTTCTGATAGCATGTGGATATTGTGTCGGAAGAACGCTTCATCTTTTGAAGCTATCCAATCATCGATATAATTTTTGGTATCTTCACATGATATGAAGTGCTGCTCAGACAGGCCATGCGTCATCGATCGGAACAAATGGTAGTCGAAAGGAGCAATGTCTGGAGAATATGGCGCGTGGGGTAGAACTTCCCATTTGAGTGTTTCTAAGTAGGTTTTGACCGGCGCCGCAACATGTGGTCGAGCATTATCATGCAGGAGAATAATTTTGTCATGCCTGGAGAAGTAGTGAGCGCATTTTTCCTTGAGTGCTCGGCTCAATCTTATCAATTGTGTTCGATAGAGAACCCCAATAATGATCTCGTTCGGTTTGAGCAACTCATAATACATGACACCAAGCTGATCCCACCAAATACATAACATGAGTTTTTCGGCTTGGCTGTCGATGTTGAAGCATGGCCATGATTTCCTCTTTTTTGGGTTATCGTAGTGGATCCATTTTTCATCACCAGTGACTATACGATGCAAAAAACTCTTTATGCCTGGCAAGTAGCATTTCATATGTGAAAAATAGGTGTTCAAAAATCGGTGTTTCTCGGCTTCAGTTCATATGGAACCCAATTCCCTTGCTTTTGAATCATTCCCAATGATTTCAAACGATATGAAATTGTTTGTTGAGTCACTCCTAATGTAAGTGCAGTGTCGTTTTATATCAAACAATTTTAACTATAATTTATTAGTGGCGCTGTCTTTTGCAAACGGCGGAAACTTATTTGTATTCCCAATAATTTTTACAATAATAAACATGAAGTTACCTTGATTGACAATTAATTAATAGAAATTTTATCTTTAAATTATTGCGAACTTCTTAATCTTTTCGGAATCCTTTCCTCTGTCAGAGTAAGCGCCTTCCATACAACTATAAGACTAGAAGCAACTCTTATTGCTAAGTGTATATTTCATCACTAGAGTCTTATAATGAAAGGAAAAGAAGGGCAAGAGAGATTAAAACTAGATATTAAATAACATTTAATGACTTTTATTTTTATATTACAATTCATGATGTTTGTAATATACGGACTTTCTGCGTCTGATTTCTTTCGTCTTATCATCAAGGTAGCCCTCGATTTTTCATGCTCGGTGGAAAGAAGAAATGGCAGCCGTGACACGTCCCTCGAGATCGATGAATGAAGAGTCCATGATGTTGGAGATGACTCAGCCGCTCCTGAGAAGGAGACTTCAGTACTTCGAGGAATCAAATTCTCCATTTTGATATTAAGCCTTTTTTTAGGCGTTTAAGTTGGATTTAACGACGGTCTTTTTTTCCCCTTTTGCTCATCTACAGGAGAAGAATGTCACCTCGATTTAATTGGCGAATTTTAATTATTGTCTAACGTGGTTGATCAGTTAAGACCTTAAAGAAAGTTTTTACTTTTGGGTTGGATGTACATAGGCGTGCAGCTCAGTTGAAGCGCGCTGCACTAAAAAAGAAGTGAAAATAATCAGCCTCTAATTGTAAGAAGCACCTGATTCCTGAGAGCATACGGGATTTAAGGCAATGCAGCTCGTAGAATAAGTATGACTGCCCTATTAAAAATTTGATAGGAGATATGACTCCTTTAATGAAACGTCACCCTTAAAATATTTGGAAATTGGTTCGTATAATTTCGATCATCTGAATGAATGAATTTAGAAGATTTTATATTTAAAAATTAGAAAATTCTGATTTATTATAAAAATTCTAATTTATTATAAAAATTCAGAGAGAACTTTATAAGAAAAATTTATGTTCGAGCAATTTTATTCGATCGAAAGTCTCAAATAAGATTTTCGTTCGATTTACAAAATTCGATTTACAAAAATTTACTTAGTGTTTCGCTAAATAAATTTTTGGAAACAGCGGAGAATTACTAAGTACTTATTGTTTGCTCGGAAATAATCTAAGTTCTTCTACAAAAGTTATTCCGCGAATCAAAATTTAAGATTGCCGAGTTTAAGATAAGCGCGACGAGTCCTGCGAGAACCCGTTTATGTAAACTAAAGAGGTAGAAGAAGCTCAGGCAGCGCGGACGTGTTAAGGTTGAGAAGAAAAAAATGACACAATTAAAATTGAGATCAGAAACCATTTTTAGTCTCATAAATCTCTTAAAGATCTTAATTTTGAAATAAAATTTAAAAAATTAAAAAACTTAAACATTAATATGTCGTTTTAATTAAAACATAAAAAAAGAGAAACTATCCGTTTTGCCTGACTCCTCTGGGCAAAGCAAATAGATCACTCAAGCAATGCAAATGAAATTTTAAAAATTAGAATCAGTCTTGGCAATCGTCACAAAAATATCTACTAAATCCTCTATATGTAATGCAACCTTCATGAGCCCATTTAATGCAATGACTACACTAGATCAATCATAAACAAATCATCATTGTAGCAAAAAATAAACCAAAATGAGATATAAGATAAAAACTCGTGCCTCTTGAAAGGTCGTCCCTCCATATTCCCAGTATTTTCATTGTAATCATACTGAGAAAAGAGGATGGATCATTCGCTTTGCCCCCACCCGCTTTGCCCAAAGAACCTACCTAGCGTGAATTTAGAAAGGTTAGAATAAAGTTGAAGCCAAGTGAAAAATTTTAACCTCGTATATCGAATACACGTTTAAAGACACAGAATTCTTATAAAAAATCATTCACACTAAGAAACAATTACAAATAATAATTAAGCTACCTACTTAAGGAAAAATCGCAAGAAAATACTCAATATGTTTCTATTAAATACAAACGCAATCATACTATCTTGATCAAAAAGTTCCCGGAATTCATTCAGAAAATTCAAAATACAAGTTTTATTCATCAAAAGTGATATTGTCCCCTTCAAAGTACTCCCCATCGACTGCAACGCACTTATGCCAGCACTTGATCCAGCTCTCGAAACTTTTCTGGAACTCTATTGTCGGTATAGCCATCAGAGTTGTCTTCGATTTTTTCATTACCTCCTTTCGACTGTTAAAACGCGTTCCCCGTAATGGTTTTTGCCACTCATAAACGGCTGTTTTCTTTAGAGTATTACTGCCGAAACAGTTTTCCAACATTTTCAAAGTTTTCACACCATTGAATCCATTTTTAATGCAAAATTTAATACAAACTCGTTGTTGCAAATTCAACTCCATTTTTAAAACTGTAAAAAATCGAAAATACATGCAGAGGTAGATGTATTCAAGACGGCGTAACTTTTACAAATGTCAAGCTATGGTGATAAAATTTGGTGGGAATGTCAATGATAGATGTGGCAACCAAAAAAACAGAACTCAAATCAGTTGACTCAGAGCATTACCATATAGTGGAAATTCCGGGAACTTTTTGATCAAGGTGGTATGTTGTTTCGTACTTTCATAGCGTCGCTGGTCGATCAATCCTTCAACTGCTCATAACGCAATCTCAGATAGAAAATAAAAGGAACTCGCTTTATTCAGGGTATCCATTTTGTCTGGCTTCCCCTACATGCCAGCGGGGAACTTAAAACTCCAACTGGGCATGTCTCCCTGGTGCTCATCAAGTTTACTTGAAGAGTAGGGGTGAAATAAAATAGATCTCTTGGACCAAGATACTCGCCAATACATCTGATAAACGCGGCGTTTTATTTATCAAACCCTTCCAAATTCATAAAAAGTCGAATTCCAAAAGATTACCTCAGGCGAGTAAAATAGATAACTCAAAATTTCGCACTGATTCGTCAGTCTACCTCGAGGATTTTGATGGAGGCAAAAATTCGATTTCAGGAAATATAAATAGAAGATAAAAACCAAAGACATTTTACATAGCAACATACACACAATGAAACGCGTAGAATATCTAACAAATCTTGAAACAGAGTTAGGAAATATCAAATGGGACATCTTGGGAGTTAGTGAGACACGACTAGCGGGCAAGGAAACCACGTCGCTAAGATCTGGGCACTTGTTATTCCAGAAAAACTCAGATGAGTTGCACTTGGGCGGAGGGATACTCTTGATACATAAAAAAATAAAACTTAGTCTCCAAATAAAATTCTAAACACTTAGTCATCAAATCGAGGGTAATGTCTAATCGCGTCGTCTATGTGTTGCTGAGACTGAACCAAAGATACAGCTTGCAAGTCATCCAAACATATGCTCCCATTAACACTTCCCAAAATGAGGACATAAAGCAGTTTTATGAAGGCCTCATAGAGGCGAGATCATCTGAGAAGGAATACTTCACTATAATGATGAGGGATTTTAATGAGGGATTTTAAAATCAACACAAACATCGAAGTGTTCGGTTTAGACACAAGGGACAATAGAGGTCAAATGTTGATGGACTTTCTCGGTAGGGAGAGAATATATTGCATGAATACTTTTTTTCAGAAAAAGCCACAGAAAAAAATGGACCTGGAGAAATCTAGATGTCACAATAAAAAATGAAATAAGTTACATCTTTAGTTCAAACAAAAATATATGTACCGACATCTCCGTCTTATATCGCTTTGACACCGGTAGCGATCACCGGCTGGTAAGAGCGTATTTTTGGATTGATACAAGGCTCGAAAGAAAAAAATTGATGTTGATATCTATAACCATGCAGAGAGAGTTTGAAAACCGAAGAGCGGAAATACCAGAGCCATCTGGGGGAGAAATTGGGCGTGCGAGCTCGGCCGTTTGGAACTAAATGCACTAAACTTAAAAATCACCAACCGCATTAAATCTGCAGTAAAAAAAAACAAACATGCGCACTCAAAAATAAAGACCTTTAAGATCACATCGGCTACAGAGAGACTCATTGAAAAAAGAAGGAACACCAATAGAGGCTATAAGATATATGCAGCTCAACAAATAAATAAGGAAGACAATCCGAAAAGACATAAGAGCAAATAAACGAGGGAAATAGAGCGAATAATCTAGGACAATATAAATCCTTCAGATCAAAATTAGCTTTTCCAGGGGAAGAGCGAGAATCAACTGCATGAAAAACATCGATGGTGAGATTGTGCATGAGAGAAACGGTGTGATGACTATTGTCCGCCACAAGACTTTCTACAAAGAATTGTACAAAGAATCAATTCCTAAACTGTTACCTTAACAAGAAACATTAAATCAGAAATGTGAGTTCGGAGGAGATTCGGGAAGTATCGAGAGCTGAATTCAGAGCAACGCTGAAAGAATTAAAAAGCTGTAAAAGCCTGGGTCCGAACGAAATAATAGGGGAAATGCTGAAAGCAGGAGGAACTGGACTAGAAGTCGCACTGTGTGCACTGTTCAATAAATGCTTGGAGGAAGAAAAAATCCCAGAGGCTTGGCAAAACGCCGAGGTCATTCTTTTATTTAAGAAGGGAGACCCAGCCAACATTGCAAATTACAGGCCGATCAGTTTACTTAATCATCAGTTTACTTTACATCCTTTATAAAGTGCTGACAAAAATGTTACAAACCATCTCACTAACAAACTTCTTCCAACCAATTGAATAGACTGGATTTAGGAAGGGTTAATAGTACCATCGATCATCTCTAAGTTATACGCACGCTGGTGGAGAAATGCACGGAATATAATATCTCTCTTAATATGGCATTCGTGGACTACCAGAAAGCATTCGACTCAATGGAGATTTGATTCTGGAGGTAATGGATTTGGTGAGAATTGACTCAAGGTATTGAACTTTATAAAATACATCTATAGACAAGCCACTCTCGAATCAACGATGACATATGTATCGAAAAAATTCAGGTGAAAAGAGGAATTAGATAGGGTTTCCCTAAAATTGTTCACTCTGGTATTAGAATACATTTTCAAAGGACATTTTCCTTAGGAGAGAAAAAAAGTTGCGGAACATATCTGAGTCAGCTGCGCTTCGCAAACGACATTATAGTCTTTAGTAGCTGCAGAGCTAGAAGAGATGTTACAAGAGTTAAATTGTGCATCCAGACAGGTGGGCCTAAATATGAATCTACAAAAAACTAAGATCATGTCCATAAATAATATAAAATTGACTATTGATAAAGTAATCATTCAAAACGTAGAAGGATATGTACTTGGGCCACTATTAAACTAGGTAAGTAAAACCAGACAACGGAGATTGCGAGACGAGACGGTTTGAGTTGGGCAATCTGAGATATATCATCAGAGATCCCAAAATCTCCAAAAATCTTAAGCGAAAAGTGTATGAGAGTGTGTGTATTGCCATAGACAACATATCGTCTTGAAACTATAATGCTGATCCAGCGCAAGGCAAATTCGTGAAGATATATCAAAGAGCAATGGAAAGATCAATGCTGGAGATCAATCTTAGAGACAAAGTGAGAAAAGATATCATAAGATCGAAGACAGATGTCTCCGACGTTGTCGGACAAGTGGCGACGCTGAAGTGGAGATCGGCGGGCCAGATGTAAGAATGAGAGGTGGAATAAACGTCTATTGTGTTGGAGACCGAGGACGTCGACCAGGAGTTGGGCTGGTCGCAGTCGCGCTGCCACGACGACATTAGAAGGCATGCGGGTCAAATTGGATGCAGGTCGCACGGGAAAGGGAGACATGGAGCGAAATGGAAAATGTCTGTGGCCCAGGAATGGATTGCGAAAGGCTGAGAAGCAGAAGAAAAAAAGAGGTAACGTCTTGCGATAAAGGGGTGTCACTACATGTACTATATATATATATAATGTACTATATATAATTTATAGTAACGAGCACTGTTCTAGAATATTCGATCAAGTGACATTATTTTCACAAAAAAACTCAGAATTGTTCAAAAATTGTTAATGCCGAACAATATTACAATAGCGACAGTTTTCGCGTTCTCTCTTTACGCATACACGATTGGATTCGTTCGTACTGCACTAGAACGCTATAACTTCTGTGTGTTCATATGCTTTTTCATTATGGAATTTCGCAGATATATAACTCGGTCAATTGTCGCGTGTTGACTTGCTAGCGGCAATTTCTATTGTTTGATTTAATTATATTTATTACAATAGCGACTGACGCTTGCTAGTATCGCATGTACTTCAAGTACGTAAAGTACAATAACATATTAATATTTTTTTATTTTTCACAATGATTGATTATTTTATTAATCAAATTATCAAATAAAAATATAAGGTAACTGTGAGTAAAAGATAACGAATGTTGTGTATAGGAAAGATGACGCTGTCATGGAGGCAGATTATAGATTATGTACTTACACGTGACTCAAATAATAAATAATTTCGCAACTCAAATAATAAATAATTTGATGATTCAAATTATCTCATGGTTCAAATCTTTCTTTCCACAATACAATCAATATGACTAATATAGACTTTCTATGAAGAAAAGAAGAATTATATAATATATACACATTGTTTTCCTGTATGTTACAGTTTTTTATAATATCTCCCAACAAACGAAAATAGATTGAAATAGATTCAGATTTTCAGAAATACGGATTTACGAATGTTAAAATGAATCCTTTTTAATCCTGAATGCATTTTTATTCATTTATAAAAATTATATAGAGCATCTCTATGCCTTTCAATCTAATATTAGCATTTTCTGTACATCGTGAGTATTACTGAATTCAGAATTGTGAATAGGAAGTACAGTTTTTTTAATTTAGTTAAATTAAAAAATAATATCAGCAATTTCTGTGCGATGTGAATACTGCTCAATTCAATATTCTAAAAATGAAAATGAAATGTAGCAATCTAATTGAATAAAAAAAATTTTTTTAAATAGACTTAAATGCTACTTAAATTTAAAATTATAAAGAAAATTTTTTGTCATTTTTAATTCAACTAATTGTAAGTTAAAAAAATTAACGTAAAAATAATTGAGCTATGTTCTTTTGTTTCTCTTTGATTAGAAGTAAAATGAATGATCAATGTGAACGCTCACAAACCAAGTCGAACACAGCCCGAATATTAGGCTAATCACGGGACATCGGTCAAGCGAGATTAGATTATTCGACACTTACTCAATGTTGTCTCATGGTGATGTAAATTGTTTATACTTTATTATTTCTATTATATTATATCTATTAAATGATGATATTTTTATTATATCTATATAATTTCGTTACTAGCTGTAATTGAATAAACACATTTACCAATTGAAGTGATAGCGGGTAACGTAGAAGATTCAAAATCCAGAGTTCGAGTCCCAGGTTCGAATCCCACTAAGGTGCGTTTTTTAATACCAATTTTAAATAGTTAATTTCAGGTATAATTATTATAAATCTTAGGAATAAAATTTGACTTAAATATGAATGTTTTTTTTTCAAATATTAAATTAGTGTCAGCTCGTATTCAATCCATTTCAATCCATTCAATCCATTTTCATGGATTTAAAGTTCGCATTAAAAAAAGTTTAATTCATTTTCGTTTGCTGAGCTTCATAATATCATAATCAAAAATATTTATATTTTATTAATAATATAACTTTTATGTTTATCTCATATAAAATACCTACTTGTTTAAAAATAAGACTAATTATAAACATTTTTCTGTGTGATATTAAGATATTAGATTTCATGTGATATAATTGTGATATCCAAATTTAGTTCTAATGTTTTTTAATAATTTTTTAAAATCTTATTTTATTTTTATTACACACAGTAGTAAGTAAATATATTTTACTAATAAGTTCATTATGTAATTATTACATACAATACATAATACAAAAATATAATTATGTTAATATAATTATGTTAATGTTAACATTTCAACAATTATATTTTCATAAATTATATAAAAGTTTTATATTTTGCTCTAAAATTTCTTATAATATATTAAAACAATATAAACATTATCATAATAAATTTTTTTTTATTCATAAAAAGTATATTTTTAACTTAAATTGTGACTTTTCATCATCTTATTCACTACTAAAAGTCATCTTTACCCACATATGGGAGTAAGATAATGAAATTGATATGTCCTTAAAAAAAATTAAATTTTAAAGAATTGTAATTTATTTAATAATTTTATAAATAATTTTACAAATGATAATTAAGACTAATGAACTTAAAAAAAAATAAATCAGTTTCTTTTCTCTTCACAAAAATTAGAAAAAATCGACAAACTTTAACTATTCGTCATTTTATCTCCTTTCTTCTACTTTTAAGTTACACAATTTGAATTTAATTTCATGACATTACATTAAATTTAATATATTTATAATTGAAAAATATATTTGTGTACATGTACATGAAATTTAATGTACTTTTCACAAAATTTAATGAAATTTAATGTACATATTCATTACATTTAAGTAATTACTATAACTTAATTTTCAGTCATCAATTTTAAATCATTCATTATTTTTAATTTCGTTCATAAACTTCATTTACATGTAAAGGAAGTATTTCTAACAGTGTTGATTATACCTCTGGGGGCGTCCAATATATCAGTAGTTTCGAATTTCATGAGGCGTCTAATTGTTACGTTACTACAACGAAGAGAATTAGTTATATCAGAGCCGTTGGCTCGTTTCGATCAGAATGAGAATACTACAAATATTTGGATTTTTCGTAATCCTTTGGCATGGTCAATTTGGTACGTTAAATAATCTTTATTTAGCTTAAAACAACTATTATTATTACATATATTTTTCTACATTCAGTAATGTAGCATCCCTACAGCACAAAGTACAAAAGTTGCTGCAATATTGCAGAGATTTTGTTGCAAATTCTATGCTGACTGCTGTATGGGTAGTTAATTCTATATTATCTATCATTTAAAAATAAGCTTTATATTATTATAAAAGCATTTCAAAATCACAAAAAATATATTTTATTTAATATATTAAAAAATATATTAAATAAAATATATTAAAATATATTTAAAAATATATAAATTAAAATATTTTAATTTATGTTAAATTTGATATTAATTGTATTTTAATATAAATTTCTATATTATTTTTAGCTTTTAGGATGAAGGAAACAGAAGATATTATAACAGGAGGATGCAAAAAATTGGAAAATACAACCCCTCTATTGCGTCTTAAAAAGTATCTCTTTTGCGATTATGATAGCACCGTTCGTCCAAATCATCATAAAGTAGTTACCAATATAACTCTCAGGCTGATGCCGAAAATGATGGAATTCGTAAGTGCATCGTTATTGATTATAGTATTTAATTGTAAGTAAATAGTTCTATAATGTGCTAAGCTTGCATCATATTTTAAATATAATATTTCGAGATAGCATAATGTATTATATATTTATATATTTAGTAATTGTAAATTTTTTTATTTAAATTATTTTATTATTTATTTTATTATTTAAATTATCATATTTTAGCAATTTTGTCGTACAGTTTTTAGTTTTTGACATGAAACATGTTTTATATCGAAATTATTGTTAATAATTTTTTATTTTTATTAGACAATTATTAAACAATATATAACTATACGTAAGAAAAATTAATCAATTTCATTTGTAGACTGAGGACGGTGTACTAACACTTCACAGCTGGATGTCATTTGTAAGTCTAGAATATTTTCTTTATTATATTATATTTCTATTTTAATAAGTTATTTAATTAACAGTTTTGGACGGACACATTTCTTACTTGGACACCGAGTAATTATAATGGACTTACTTATATTCATGTGCAACCCTTCTATCTTTGGATGCCTGATATTTATGTCTACAATTCGTAAATAGCTTCGTATAATTATTACTCATTGTTAATATTAATAAAATTGAAGCAAAATGTAAAATATTTTTGAATGAAGGATAAATGAAGAATACGATTGCAAAAGAGATCTGATCAGATATAAGGAAATAATACAATGGAAAAATAATCTAATTTATATATCTCTTTTAAATTAGAGAAATTCATATCTAAAATTTTTATTATCATTTTTCTATTTTTTATAAATTGTTAACTTTAAGATAAACGTTTTAATTCTCAGTTTTATATTAGTTATGTATTATTTTTTTATGTATTAATTTTATATCAGTATTCAGTTATGTGATATATCCGACTATAAATATTTCGGTTATTTTTCGTGTACTTTTAGTGGCGATATGACGAGTAACGATTACCAAACAATTTTCAACACGGAATGTTTGGTCTTTAATAATGGTTCTGTCATTTGCGTGCCACCTATAAAAATTGTGTCAAAATGTGATCCCGATTACACTTATTGGCCTTATGATCAGCACACATGTCTTATCACACTCGGTTCATGGTCACATATAGGAGAGGAAATGGATGTCCATCTAGACGGCACTGGAGTATGTAAATTGTTCAACTTGTTATAAACTTGCAATGATCAATTTTTTCTTTATATACTTTTCTCCAAATCTTATTTTTGATGAAAAATGTATTGTAAAATTATTATTAATTTAATGACGCTTTATATTAATGCAATATTGTAAAATTGCTAAATAAAAATTCTGATTCAAAATTATTAAATTATTTATCTTTTTACGTTTTAATTTAATTTTGAAAGTTTGCGCAATTTTCGCTTTTATTCTCTATTCTGTTTATTTATTTATTTTTTATTTTAACTAAAAGTAAATATAATTATCTTATTATTTCATATTATAAAAATAAAAATAAAAATAAAAATAAAAACTCACTACTTATTTCACAGGTTGATATGAACGGTTATGAAAATAATACACAGTGGGACATGAAACTTCTAAACGCAAAAAAAATTGTTAAGAAGTATAAATGTTGTCCGAACGATACTTTTCCTAGAATTGATTACACATTTTTACTGACTCGGCACTATAGCATACATTATAGAGCTTATATTGCGCCAGCTATCGGTAAGCAATTGCTTGCAAAAGCAAATGCATAGTTAGCAAATATAGATTATGAATGCCTTTTCTAGCTTTGATATTCCTCACCTTAACGGTGCTCTGGTTGGATTCAAGATCGGTTGAACGAGTAGCGATGGCGAGTATAAATTTTATTTGTCATCTACTCTGCATATTCGATTTGTACTGGATGGTGCCATTCAATGGCATTAATTCTCCTCATATAAGTGAGTATCAAAACACAAAGAGTAATTATAGATAAAAAAATATCTTAAACTTGAGAGAGATATTTAAAGTTTCGTAACATTTATGATAAAATCTACTCGTACCAGCAATTTTTTTAATAATATATAAAATATATACAATTAAATATTGTGTGTATAAATATTATTTAATGTGATAGAAATAAAATAGATACATAAAAAAAAGAAGAAAAAGTAGATATATAAATACGATAAAATATATATAGATTAGAATTACGTAATTAGTATCATATAATTAAAATCATAATTTAAATTTCAAATAACAAGTTATACTTCTTTATTTATCCTACAGTGCTGTTCTACCGCGACTCCTTGATATTGGCCACTTTTGCGTTAATTCTGACAGCATTGTTACGTAAATTGCAAAACATAAGTATGGAGATGCCAAATTGGATATCTTCTACGACGACATTCATTTTGAGCAACAAGGCTGGTCGATTCCTGGTCCTGAACGATGAGAAATCCAAGATAGCAGATGGAGGTATAGTGATTGAAGACAACTTGAATACTCCAAAGTCTGAAATGAAGAAAGAATCCTGGAGACATTTTGCCACTATTATTGAATGGTTGTCATTCTTCTGTGTGATCCTCACCTATGTCATCATCTTAATCACTCTTGTACTTTCAGGAGTTACGAATTAATTCATAACACTGTCAAAATATTTTTCATAATATCCAACATCCTTTTAAATAATTTGTTCTATTTACTCTTTTGTAAATAATTAAAATAAATAATTGTTTGTGTTATTTTTAATTAAAATGTTATCTATTTGTTTTTTCTCTTTCTGTTAAACCTTAATCATATTTTTTATAGAAATAACTTACGAATAATTTATAGCATTTAATAATTACATTTGTAACTATAAATAAATTTAAAAAAGTTTAAGAAAAGTTTAGGAAAGAAAAATTACTGTATTGGGATCCAGTTATTCTTATGTATTTTGAGCTGAATACGAATCTGATAAAAATAGGATCATCTAGGGCAAATTTTCAATCTAAAGTGAAAACATGGATTAAAAATGAAAAAAAATGGATCATTTTTTTCACTCTAGATTGAAAATTTGCCCTGAATGGTTCTATTTTTATGTCACAGCACAGGATACTTTTTTTGTGAGCCAGTATTATTTAAAATGAATAATATGTACAAAATTTGCTAAGAATGCTATAACAATAAAGAATCAATGAAATACTCAATAAAAAGTTATTAATATAAAAATAAGCTGGTTTTTAATTCGATTTTCTGAATAATTAGATGATTTTTATCTTCATTATTCTTATCTGCTCGAAAATTGTTTATTTATCATAAATTCAAATATTATTATCGTAATTGTAATAATCGTAATTGTGTATAATTATCAAAATTATCATAATTATGAAAAACATTACAAATATTATACATATATGCTGCATCTTTTAGTTTCAAGTTCAAAATAGACGAAATAACGTAAAATAATAAAAAATTAATACAATTAAGATAATACATTCCATCCAAAAAATGTATTTATCGTTTCTTATTTAAAAAAAATGAAATTATTTCTATTGTTGATAAGAGCTTGTTCCTAAAGGGGCGGTCTTCATAGTCTGCAGTTTTACGTTTCACTGGGCGTATAATTATCATTTGCTCTCACATAATCCATTGCTAAGCGATTCAGTCATTGTAGATCCATTCGTCGTATAGATATTCAAGATGGATAGAAACAGTTTCTTTTCCGTCTTCCTATTTAGTCTCATTGCATGTACCGATGTGATAGCAGAAAACAGTTGTAGCTCTGAAAACATATCGCCCATGGTGCAATTGAAAAGACATCTCCTATGCGAATATGATCCAGATGTAAGACCGGTCCAGCATAACAATAACATGACGCGTGTGAATTTCTATCTGAAGCCACAATTCTTTGAATACGTAAGTAATAATAATAATAAAATTGTGATAATAATAATAATATCAGTCAAAATATGCGCAATATTAAAAAATGTGAAGAATTAATATCTTTTTGTAATTTTAAAAACAAAAAATTAGTTTTAATTTACAAACCAAGATTCAGAAAATCGAATTTAAAATTGTAATTTATTTTTTATAAACTATAAAAATAAAAGCTTTAAACGATCTAGCTGGATCTTAATGCTTGTATGATTCTTGTGTGAATTTATATACTACATATGTAGTCTCAGAAACGCGCGCCGAAATGATTTTTCGATCTAAAAAAGATAACTCTAAATTATCGCAGTAACATCATGTTGACTAGCAATTTAACAAATTTTGATGCTTATTCGCATCTTCGAAACGATCTTAATAATGATGAATGACATCAAAATCTGTAAATAATAAATTCTTATTGCGAAAAATATCATCTATTTATTTTTTAGACTCACGAAAGTGAAATGTTCGTGTTGCATACGTGGATGTCAATGGTAAGTCTACATAATTGCGTGGAAATAGTACATTCGTATAAATGTATTTAAGAAATGAGTTTAAGAAAAGCAAGTAATATATCTGTCGATTATTCAAATGTCTAATTGATGAATAATTTTTGAATGTACTTTCATTTTAATAATTACTTTATAAGTTTCTACAACACAAGTTTGATATTAATATTTTTGTTTGGACAGATGTGGAATGATTCGCATTTGACATGGGATCCTGCACAATATGATAACATTAAATGGATACCTGTAGTAGGCTATCAAATTTGGATTCCCGACGTTTTGATGCATAACGGGTAAGCGATATATTCTTTTACTAATTAAAAACATTATCATTTAAAAACAATAATTAGAACATTAGAACAAGGAAATACTAATGAGAAGCTAACGCTGATGTAAGAGCGAAGAGTTAGGAGATAATGTAGATAATATTCAAGTATTGGCGGTTGTCTTCATTTATTATATCGAATGTGTGGCTCACTTTGGAGTAATCTTCAGCGAAAAAGTAGAATATAATACCTCGTTGAAAGTAAGTCACTCACAGATTGTCAGAAATGCAGTAATCAATACGTTCAACGGAAAAACAAAGAAGTTCAACATCGATTCATAATTTTCATGAGATATAAATTAACACAAATCGTTTCTCGGATTAATATCGTGTCAAATGGTTTGAAACGTTCGATATAATAAATGAAGACAACCGCCAACACTTAAGTATTATCTACGTTTCCTAATTCTTCGTTTTTACATTAGCGTTAGATTCTCATTAGCCTTGTTCTAATGTTTTAATTATTGTTTTTAAAAATGAGAGTTCTTATTGATATTTTTATATTTATGTAATTGATTATCATTTAAATTTATCAATAATTATATTAATATCTGCTACCATTTTTTAATGTAAATATATTAATTTTCTAATATATTTACGAGAATTCTATTCTTATAATTAACGTTTTAAATACTACGTGTATTAAAATACTATAGCAAATAATGTATTATGCCAGTTAAAAGATTTCTATTGACATCTGGCAGAAAAACAATCGTACAATTTCAACAAGCATCAATAAGATTATATCGGAAAGTTAAAATAAATCTGAGATTGTAAAAAATATCTTGATATTTCCTAACTTCTAACATTTAAATTACGGAATATGTAATATTAGATTTAAGTAGAATTTATAAAGTTATTTGTATGTTTAGACAATTTGGAGAAAGCTCATTGAATAATGAACATTCAAAATGTTGGGTCTCGAGACAAGGGACAGTTAGATGGTTTGTGGCAGCAAAATATACCTCAAGTTGTTTTACAGATTATACGTGGTGGCCATACAATACCTTAAATTGTACTATACAATTCGGATCGTGGTCACATTCTGGTGATGAAATCGAGCTTGTTTCCAACCAGAATTTGGTATAATTTTATTCTTTTTCTATGAAAACAAATTAATTTTTGTATCTAGATAATATGCCTTGCACGATATGTACAAAAACAATTGATTTTTTAAATAATACTTTTATACTTATACTTTACTTACTAATTGAATAATTTTATAGTCAAATATAGAAATAAAGCATACCGAGTGGAATTTAGAGAAAATTTATATAACAAAATGGGAAAATAGATATAAATACAATTCAGATTCGATCATCAAAATGATTTCTTTTCACTTTATTCTGAGGAGTCATTCGGGCATAATACGCATTGTATTTTTATCACCTGCTGTAGGTTCGTTGTATTTTACTTTAATTTTAATTAATATTATTTCATTATCAAACTATTCTTATTAGCCAAAGCATATATAAAAGCGGTCAAATTTTGTACAATTTTTTGATAATTTAAATTTGGTATACATGTTGATAGATAATAATTTAATTTTTAACAAATAAATTTATTTTTATTGTTTTTTTTATTAATTTTAATATCTAAATGCATTTTATACCTGATGTTCACAGTACTAATGGTGATGACTCTGATGACACTGTGGTTAGAACCGAAATCTTTCGAGCGAATGGTGATTGCTAATCTCAATTTTATTTGTCATTTATTGTGTATACAAGGCGTGCATTGGGAAGTACCAAAAAGTGGCTTTAACATTCCCAAAATACGTAAATATATTTAATAAGACAATAATTTAAAAAAATCGTTTTAAAAAAATTATTTATAATATCGTTCATCTTAAATCTACAATTCTTAACAT
>NW_012130078.1:2730619-2732611 GCF_000143395.1 Atta cephalotes
AATGGAAAAATAATGGATTTCTTTTTATTACACCTAATATATCAATTTCTGAAAAATTAATTCACCCACTTATATATTTAAATCATCTGACCGCTAGCTTTTTAGATAATTTTTTTTCAGTTTACATGTAATAGAGAGAAACAAAAAGAAAAGAAGGAAAACAATCTGAAATGTTTTTTATTTTAGTCTTCTTTTACGAGAGCTCTCTTGGGATAGCAACATTCACTCTCATTGTTACCAGTATCTTGCGGCATCTGCAAGAATTGACTACCGAGCCACCCATGTGGATCTCAACCGTCACGACATCCATTTTGCGCAGTCGAGTTGGACAAATTCTTCTAATTAGCATTCTAGACCCAGCTGTGACAGCCAAAATAGAAGCAGACATGGACGATAATACCGACCTCGTGCAATCGAATAGCAAAAGATCACCATGGAAATATATTATAGTGCTCATAGGATGGTTAGCATTCCTAAGCATATTTCTCGCTTATATTGTACTGTTGAGTACATGTTTCCCTACGTACTATACCATATAACATTAATTCTCTCTTTAATATACGAAATAAATTTATTTTAAATGATGTTGAGGATATGTATCTTGTTGTTAAGTGACATGATTATATAACAAGGAATATAAATTTAGAAAAATATATATCAGTTTATATATATATATATGTGTGTGTGTACAAATATATTGGATATATATGGACAGACTGGATTCTGATATCGATATATTTTTGTTTTCTTCTTATAAATACCTTTATTTTGTAAAACAAGTTTGCTTTGGACATTTATACTAACATTGTTCGTTTTTATTTGTTTAACAACAGTGCCAATTGTAACTTAATCTACATATCTCATAAATAGAGAAATCAGGAAATATAAGTAAAATAAAAGTAACTGCCTGAAAATATATCTAACTTTTATACATATATGGCATTGTTATACCCCATGTTATTTCCAAATAATAATATATTTAAACTTTCAATATGATCTCGCTGAATTTTTCGATTTTGCAGCGATCAACATTTCGTTACACTATATACACGTTATGATTTAGCGTTTCTGCCTCAGAAAAATCTTCAAAACGCACAAAAAGAATTCTCCATTATTATTATTAAACGTAGTCAATCATTTCTATCGTATACATTTCGAAAAGATATGTTTATAGAAACGAATATTCGTACCAACGCTTTGAATCAACATGATTCGGCAGTCTTCAATAATGAATAGAATATACATGTTACGCATATATAAACACTGAAGATATCACTGGGAAAAGATATAGAAATTGACAGATAATGTTTCCTAACATATGCAAAAGCGGAATGAGCTGATTCTCACTGCGATTGATATAAGAGATAATCTTTCAGCAGTCTCGGCAAAGGGAGCAGATTGACTGCGTTTCTCTTGGTGTATTGTAATATAGCATCACGGCATGCACTCTGTAATGTTGATACTGCTGAAACATACAGAAACAATCTAGAAACTGTGCTGAATAAAGAAACAGGATATGATTTAGGACATAGATACTTACCTCCATACAATTGAACTATTCGAACTTGTTTCGTGGTACCGTAAACATCCACAACTGCACGCAAAGGTCCCGCTTTATAAGGAATATCCTTGCCGCATACACCCTGATCCTCACCGTTAATGATAAAATGCATTTCTGCTTTATCAGGACAACCGGCCTGCGGTACATACATGATACCAATACGACTACCTGCATCTGTAGGCAGGATGCATTGAGAAGAACCGTCTATATTTGGTTTTAGAGCATTAAAAGGAATAACACCGCGTGACGTTTGCACGTTGACTCCATCTGTGACCAATTTCTTCTCTCTGGCTGGTATTCCTGGTGGTAGTCCTTTTTATGAACAAATATATAACATTCAGCAAGTGTATAACATATATAAATTTTTAAATCATCTAATACATATCATTGTTCGTGCTCTTTTATTATGTCTAGATATTTTCCTAATTATA
>NW_012130078.1:2734944-2763162 GCF_000143395.1 Atta cephalotes
ATATATATATATATAATAGTAATATATATATATATGTATATATATATATGTATATATATATATATATAAATAGTAAATCTGTCTTTCTAACTAAACTTCTTGTAGTTTTTTTATCTTTTTCTTTTCAACATGAAAAAAAAGATAAATCTTGCAAGAAGTTTAGTTAAAAAAAACAGACATATCATTTTTAATAAACTTCCTCTTTAAATTTTAAAATTAATGTAATATTGATAAAGAGAATTTTTATAAAATTATCATAGTAATTTCATATTAACCTGTGATAGAGGTGTATGTGGAAGATAGACCACCATCAAAATTGTCCCAGATAGTTTGATTCCTAGTTATAGCGAGGATCCATGTGTTGCCTAATCTAACCAGATTGGGCATTGCATATTGAGGCAGATTGTTGTTGACCGAAGCTGGATCGATCAAAGTGAGACCCAGTCGCATGTGTCCGCTCCATCCTCTCTCAGTCTTCTCGATCTCTACGAGAAAGATCTCCCCTGGCTGTAACGGTTTCTCGCTGAAGGCCACCGAATTGGCAAAGCTCGTAGTCCGTACCGCGACCGTGCTGTCCTCGCACAGGAGAATGTTCTCACCGTGGATGGAGTGGAACCTGGTCACTATTTTTCTAGACTCTTCGCTCATGATAGCACGACGTAGGAAAGTACACACACCCGAAGATGATCGCCCGCGTATAATTGCGTCGCATGCATTAGATGCATGCCTGATTAGTCTGTTCCTGTCAGATCACCGCGACACGAGCCGCTCCTATGATGCGCTGTCATCAAACGCAATTGCGCTTTCGCGATTCAAGGTTATCGCGAATCTGACTTCGCTAAGATACCGTTTTTTGCTATCGAAGTGGAACGAGTACTAAACAAAGAATTAGAATAACTACAGCAGTGATAGTGGCAACAGTGCCGATCGTAAGATCGTCGCGGAAGTATCACTGTTAGGTTAGGTTAGATTTTCGTTACGGAGGGATTGCGACGATCACGGGGATCTAAGAGACGCCGGTTTCACATGTTGACGCGGGCGATGATTTTAGCTGGGAATGATTCTGGAACTTTCCATGAGTTCCGTGTTTACGAAATTATGAACCACCACTACGGAGCAAATCACTATAGCGCTCATTCAGTTTGACCGTGTTCGACCCGGTTTGACCATCGCGTTCGACATCATTGACCATGGAGTGAGGGAGTGATGGAGTATGGACTATGGATGATACGAGCGAGGCGCGTGTCACTGCGCGTGTGCGGACGATGACGTATGATAAACAGAGTATTTAAGATTTAAAAATGCGTTCCTATATTTCACGCATGATTATCTTTTTTTAATCTCAATTTTTCTCTAATACGGCTGGATTTTTCGCGTCCTGCACATTTCTTTTTTTCGAAAAAAGGAATATCAAATAATCACCTGGGAAAAAAGTTTCATATATAATTATATATAAAATATGTCCATACCCATACAGCACAGAAAGATTGCAAAATAATTGCAGATATTTTATTGCAATGTTGCAAATAGATTGCGCAATGTATTTGCAACATTGCAAAGTCATAGCATCATAAAAATATCCGTCTTTAACAAGCTTGCGCTATAATGTCATAACAATGTTATAGCGCAATGTATTTTTGCAACTATTATTAAAAATAATTCTTTTGTTATTACTGAATATAATTTGAAATACAATTTGTGATATAAATTTAAAAATTGCAGAAAAAAATCTCAATCAATGTATATTTTAATTTATATTATAATTATATTTTATACCTAATTGTAAATTGTATATGCAGGTATATATATTTTTTAAATTTTACATTTGTTTTTTATGTAGATATATATTTTATATTTTATAGAAGTATATGTCTGTTTTGTACATATTCTTAATTAATGAAACGGAAATAAAAAGAAACTCCACGTATTTTATTTTATGTTCTTTGCAATATTCAAAGAATTTTTTAAAATCAAGTATTTCAAAAAATTATGAAAGTTGATCATAAAGTTTGAAAAATCTTGTCGCGCGTCGGCGACAACAAATGTTTCAACTAATACCAATAAGCTTACAACTCCTAATATGTTCATTGATTACCGCGTCACATTTTGTAGCGCGGCAACTGTTTTACGGTTTTAAGTTTGTAGAAGTCGGATTAAATCACTGGAAATAATTAACAATCACATAACGTGTTAATGATGTATGTTTCTACATGTGACAGCAATTCGTTACTCAAAAGGCCAAAATGTCTTTTAATATCTCTGGCTGATCAAAGTCTCGCTACAAATGCTTTGAAGCATTTGATGGATCAATTAGAAGAAAGAATAAAATTTTATAAATTGATCAGTTAGAAAACGCTTCAAAGCATTTGCAACATTACAATAAAAAATTGACAATATCCTTCTGTAACAACATTGGCTGCGTTCAGCGGACTCAACAGTTGAGAGAGCGTTATTGATATATTCGCTGTTATTGATATATTCTTTTAAATCATCTAATCAGCTAAATCTGGAAGAATACATCAATAGCAGCGAGCGCTTATTCAACTGTTGAGTCTAAAATGCTATAAGATTTTGTAAAATTTTACGTCGTAATCAGAAGACACAATAGTAGTGTATCTTGACTAAGTCAAGCGCAATGACACTACCGTGGTTCCTTATGTATTATATATTATTACGGGTATTATATTATATTACACGGTATTATATTATATTACAATTCATAATATCTACAATATTACTGCGCAATCTGCAACATTTCTGTAATGTTATTGTAAATTTCTGTGCTGTATAGGAAATATATATAGGGTCCATATATATAGGGTCTTTTAATAGGGACGTTCGAAATTTATTAGATCATAGTAGCCATGTTGTTAAAGTGACATCTGTCAAATTTGTTGTGAATTGTTTAGTAGTGTATGGCAAATCACCATGGAAGGTCATAGTGTTGAGCAACGTGTGCAAATCATAAAATTTTATTATCAATTTTATTATCAAAATCAGTGCTCCGTTCGAGAAACGTTCCGCGCATTATGTGATTTTTCCTCGCCACAACCGTCCTGCCAAGTCGACTATTCGACATTTGGTGGCCAAATTCGAATCAATCGGTTCGATAAATAATCAACCAACACCAGTACGTACAGCCGAAACACAAGGTCTGCTGAAAACATCGCTGCTGTGCGTGAGAGTATACGGGAAAACCCGGCGATCAATTTCTCGTTCACAAGAACTTAGCCTTTCTGCGACTTCAACTTGGCGAATTTTGCGTCGGGATTTGGGTCTGCATCCCTATAAAATTCAACTGACTCAGAAACTTAAGGTAAACGACCATAGACAACGCCATGTATTCGCTGATTGGGTTCTGGAGCAATTAACCCAAATTTTGCCAAACAAATCATCTTTAGCGATAATTTTTGGATGAATGGATATATAAACAAGCAAAATTGTCGAATTTGAGACGATACCAATCCACGCGAGATACACCAGCTCCAAATGCATTCCGAGAAAGTCACTGTTTGATGCGGATTTTGGTCTGGCGGAATCATTGGTCCATACTTCTTCCAAAACGAAGCGGGCGTTGCCATAACCGTCAACGGTGAGCGCTACAGATCGATGATAAGCAACTTCTTGTGGCCTAAAATGGATGATATGGATACCGATAACATGTGGTTCCAATAAGATGGTGCTACGTGCCACGCACCGCATGCCATGATGAACATTCTGCATAAGCGATTTGAGGACATTATCTCGCGCGGCGGTGACGTGAACTGGCTACCGAGATCGTGCGATTTAACGCCTTTAGACTTCTTCCTTTGGAGCTATCTTAAATCGCAGGTCTGTACGAATAAATCGTAAACAATTGATGCTCTCAAAGTCAACATAACAAACGCCATCCAGCAAATTCAGCCAGATTTATGCGAGAAAGTCATCGAAAATTGGACTGCCCGAATACGTGTCCAAGCGAAGCCGCGGCGGACATTTGAGCGACGTTATATTCCATACTTAATGCCATAAAATATTCTTTCAAATAAAAAAAAAATTGAGTGGATATCTCACACACAACTTGTTTTATTTACATTTACATTTAAAAATTATTTACATTTAAAAATCGAGCATCCTTATTGAAAGACCCTTTATAACATTTTTTCCCGGGCAGTTACAACATTTATTGTATACGATTTATTGTATCTTGCTTTTTAAATACACAATCTCACAAAATATATACTTTCTAAAGATATATAAAGTATATGTAAGAATCATTTAATAATTTTTATATATTTGTTAAAGTAATAAAAATTAGCCTGAGATATGAACGATTCATATAAAGAGTTAATATTCGGTGAACAGCAAGGATAAAAAAAACGATACATCATGCGCTTTATTATTATGCGTAATACTTCTACAATAGGATCGCAAGTTGTAAGCCGTAAGAAATTAGCCAATCATTGATAATATGATAAAAATAATCGACTATGATTGAACAGACTTAAAACGAAACGCATTCAAAAGGTTTTTATTTATTTGTGCGTTGATAAATGTGTGCAGGGCAGAGAGCTCCTCGGATCTCTTTAGCTTATATGGTAAGCTAATTAACAGGCTCGAAAAATTCATATGACAAAAACGTACAAATGAAATAGCGGTCGAAGAATGATAAAATGACATGTGGGAAACAGAATGTACCTCTAGATATTTTTCAAGTGATCCTTCGCATATATAGAACATAAAAACATAAAAAGAGCGTATTTATTTTTTTCAATGATATAATTAATATTCGTAAATACAATATTTTATATCACAAAGAAAAAAATGTGACAAATTGTGGTGCCATACTTATTTCATTAGATATTAACATGTTATTCATTTATTGTTTGCATATACCTCTTAAATAATAAATCCAATTTATATGAGAAATCTTGGGATCTGCGCAGTACACTAGAAGTTTTCCGGTTATTGGATAATTATCTTCCATTTCTCTTTTTCCATTATCTTTTAGTTGAACGATAATAGAGATCGCCTTGTAATATTGATTTATATTAATTTATATTGATTATATAATTTACATAATTTATATATTACATATTATTTTTATAATTTATATTGATTTATATTAATGTTGTAATAATTAATAAATTGTTTTATTAAACATTTTATCTTGGCAAAAATAAAGATAGCATCATAAGTCGATTATAAAGGAAAAGTGATAGAATCGTAAACAAAGAGACGAAAATTAAGAAGTAAATGCTTCTTTACATTTTATACTCAAATTTCGCTTTCTAGAAGCTTCATTTATGCTTCTGTTGCTGTACCTTTAGGTTGCTATTACATGTGTCATACGACAAATTTTTCAAGCTTACATGTTAATTGGCTGTAAGACAGAGAGAATTTTTTTGCTCTACAATCAATCAAAAGGCTTGAAAAACTTATTGTTACAGAAACGGATTACATATAAAAAAACAGATGAATAATATTAGCCTTATGTAGTAATAGCATGTTCACGTTATAAAAAAAAAAACAGACCTTGACAGAAAGCAGAGAAAATTAATTAGTTAGCGTTTAGTGATTTTTTAATATAGTCCTTGCCTTTAGTTCTTCATTAAATCTAAATATAGGAACTAATCGTATTAAAGAACCACTAAGCACTAACTGATTAGTTTTCTCTGCTGAACGCAGCCAATGGCATTCTGTACTGCTTATTACCAACGTGAATTCTGATTAGTAGATAGATTGCTGCTTTTCTGCTTTTTACTTTTTTGTCAAGGGATGTATTCCGTTTCATGCATGATATGCACAAAGTATGCCATTCATTTATCCTTGTTTAATATTTGGTGAACAACAAAGATTAATGATGCATTATGCACATCATGCATAAAACGAAATACATCCAAAGTCTAAATCTACCCTTACATTCGATTTACGCTCCGATTTTTATTTTTGCTTAGAGAGATCTGCTGTAATAATTAAATAATCTTGTAAAACATTGCTTTCTTTTTGTTATTAAAAATATACAAATTCATCATATATGTTACGTATATGCTTAATAGTACTAAAAAAACGTATACACGATGAGGATTAAAAAAGATACTTATAAAATCAATAGAATTACCTGTTTTTGCTTCATTTTGTCCAACGATGTCGATGTTACGAAAACTTCGGGATCGTCCAAGATAAGCTCAAAAGATTTGGTTTCTCTAAATATATTCTTGAAGAGTATAGAAGCTGGTGCATTGGCAGCAATTGTATATGGCCCTTGAGGTTTCGGCAACGAATACGTACCAATGAGAGGAAATCTGTAAACAATTTAAACAAAACACATTCTGTATATTTGGCTTATTTAATAATGCAGCAATCAGCATGACAGGTTAATCCTTTGATGTCTAAATTATTTCAAATGAATAAAAAAATCAATCAGTATTTCATTTTCAATTTTATACAATTAGTTAATCTAACATGAATAAAAAAATTTCTCTTCATTATTTCAAAGAATTTATGGAAATCTCGAAAATATATTGGATCAGTACAAAAGTGCCCGATTTATTATTCAAATTCGGCTGCTATTTTTGTTAAAAGTAAAATAAAATCTAAATCTTATTCTATCTGATAAGAGAATTTAAGAATCTATTTTTTTAAATTGTGATTGAGAGCAATCAAAATTAAAATATTTATTTTATTTTATTTGCAACAACTCAGTAACAAAAGATCGTAGGAACATTTTAAAAAAATGTTTTGTAGAGAAAGCTTCAAGCTTTTACGATAAAGTTGAAAATTTTCTCAAATTTTTTTTGGGCACGCTACAGACCTACAAAGTGAAAACAAATTTTTCATTTTTTTCAGCTTCTAGTTTTCTACATGTAAAAATTACAAAACTCATATGAAACTTAAAAGATATAGTAATCATTCGAAAGTAGAGATTCAAGCTTTAAAATTCCTTTTTTAAATTTAAATTTTGTTTATTTTTAAAATTGTAGCTATTTAAACTTTGAATAAATTAAATAAACTTTAATAAATTGGACCCGAATTTTTACACTGATGACAATTATCGATTTTAATCGCGTACAGATTCGACTGTTTAAAGTATTATATGCTATTACTAAATTAGTAACATATAACGTTGAATCTAATTCGACATAAAATCGTAAAGGATTAATTTTAATTGTGAATTAACATACACAAATTCGCCGGCAATCTCAGATGTGGCTGTCAAAGTAGCAGAGACATTTTCGACATCGCAGGGTTCGTAAGTTACGTCGAATGATGTACTTTTCAACGCCGGCACCTCGATGTCTTTCGAAATCGTAAAGCATTCATTATTCACCTGGAATATGTGAGAAGAAGATTTTTCCGATTGTTACAGCAAAAGAAGAAGGAACATAGCTTTATGCTCACCTTGATAGTGAATATTGCAGTGTTCTCGGCTTGATTGATTATGTTCAGGGAAAAGGTGACAGAACTACCGAGCATCGCATCAACGCGCGTCGTTTTCTCTGGTGGTGCTGGTATCGCTCGCAATCGCAGCTCGTAGGGAAACAATCCGAGTTCCTCGCAGTTGACGTTCAAAGCTACCGTAATTTCCTCGGCGGAATGTAAAGGGTGGTACTTGATTCTGATATTTTCCTATTATATTCACAGAAATCGTTACTGCCACTGTTATTGTTTGTTGGCCACATTAAATTTATTCTGTTTATAAATTGCGAACATAATTCCTTAATTATTATAACTCTTTACGGTTCTTTTATACAATACGGTAGCCTATTGTATAATTCTTCAAGCATTCGAATGATTATAATCGATAAATGATACTTTTGGAATTTTTATAAAATTTGTCTGAGTAATAAAAATTCTTTAATTTATGTTAGACTACCCAGTTAGATAAAATTGAGGATGAAATATTCGATTTTTGTTTATATTTTTAACTTGCTGCGTATTAATAATAGTAAAAATCTGACTGATAAAGATAAATCAGAAAAAGAATTATTTTTTATCAAAGTTAATCTTGATACTTAATAATTTCATAATTAAATGAAATCAAATTAAATTAATTTAATAATCATTATTAAATTTATCAATAATTTATGATTAATATCATTTTCAATTTTCAATCGCGTTTAAAGTCCGACAAATGTGGAATTGGCGCGTAATTTGTAGGATTTAAAAATATATTTGCAAATTTACATGAATATTAAGTAAATTTACATATAAATATTACATATAAATATTATTAAGCATTCTTTTTAAGATTCTTTTCGATCAAAAATATGATTTTTAACTGTGTCTATTTGATTGCAATGTATTATTATAAATAAAATTCAACTAACGCTGCATAATGGTGCTACGAGCTTTGGTACGTCTTGAATTGTGATGCAGGGATGCTGACATTTTGCCGTATATGTTACGTGCTGCTTCTTAAATGGATTATCAAGTTTTAAAGCATGGCACATCGGAGATCGTACCACAGTGATCAGTTTGATCGATTCGATCTCTTGTGGTCTTGTAATATCATACTGAAGTTCGTAAAATTGATATTCGCCCTCTTCGTTAGTGAATGTTACCTATGCATACGTAGTTTTAAATATTTTGCAAAATATAATTTTACATTAAAACACGGATTAGAAACAGTTATAAAATTGTTATTTTGAAAGTCCTATTTGTTAAAACTGAAAAAAAGTTTTTTACGTCATTTGTGTTTTCACAAATACCGACAATAATTTATCAATATAAAATACCTTAAAATTATATTTTGATTCTTTGTAGGAATAAAACTCTGCGCGATAATCTCGTTGGCCATTTGCTGGAATGTCTATCTTGCTGTTGCCGACAAAAGTGAACATTTCGACATTCTAAAAAGCAAATTAAGAAAAAAATTTTAGAATTATTTCACAATTCTTCTGTCTCTCGTAAATCTTTTAAACCTCGACGGGCTCTTTGCCGTTCATATTCTCAATTTGGCATTCGAATCGTTGTTGTTTACTGAGCCAATTGTAAACAGATAATAATTCAGTGTATTTTGTCTTTGCCGGAAATTGACGTGTAATCCTTTGGAGAACTTGTGGAGGTAGACTAAGCCCTCGAAGACAGTACACTAAAGAACCTTTGTCATCCGGCAGTTTTAGAAGCAACGTACTCTGAAATAGTTTATGGAAATATTACATTTCTTGATCTGTTATTTTTACGTTAAAATTATAAATGTTCTATGTTATTATGGAATTATATGATTATTTTAAAAGAAATTAACCAAGTTTTGTTTTAATTACTTCGTGAAGATTGTTCTCGCCATTCATGACTAGAGGGGCATAGGTGATTGTACAGGTAGTAGATTTTTTCAAAGGATCGTATGAGACCTCGTCGATGAAAAAATATTCACCGGTGACCTCCGGTTTCAAAGTTGTGATATCGTTTTCGACGTTCAGAGACTTCATTATTTTCTCGCGAACGCGACACGAGAAGAATAGAGTGTCGATCGGATCAGGCAGTTTGCAGCTAGCTCCAGTAATTCTTAAGCCGAGATCTCTATATTTTTCAATCTCAAGCGTTGCCTGAGAATATAATAAATTATATCTTTTATTAAATGACTATATCTCATATGCTCAATTATAGTTTCAATTATTTGTTGCATGCGTTTAAAATTAATATCAGATTTATAATATAATAATATAAATTATGATAAAATTTGTATATATATATGTATATATATGTATTATTAGAGATCTTTTTAAAATAATAATTATACCGTTATTTTATCGAAATGAATATTAAGACAATTTTTTAAATAAATATGACAAGTACTCTAGAATATATGTCAAGCACATACATGACAGTTCTGTTGTTCTAAGTTCTGAGGGGAAAAGTTCTTTCAGAAAGTTAAATATGATGTAGAAATATGGCAAGAAGCACAGTGTATTGCTTAAACTACTTTTATGTTTGGCGTATATTATAGGAGTAAGGAACGAGATTCTCGCCGAAAATCAAGCATTTCGTGTGCATAGATATAAAGATAGAAGTTGTATACGCTCACATTGCCCTCGATCAAACTATCATGCCGAGTAGGTTGGAAACTGACAATGAAATTGACGTCCATACCAGGAGAGCAATAGCCAGTTGCAGGAGCGATGTTAAAGTCTTCGGGCAATTTCAACGTGTTCCACTTGAATCTGGAAATTGATATGTCATACATCATCATATGCCATTATTGACATTAAACTAATAAAAACATAATAATGTGAATTACATAATAACAAGAATTCCTTTTTAAATACCGGAGAAAAGAATCATTATAAAAAATAAAGAATGTTTATATTGGGTTGTCCGGAAAATTCGTGCCGATTTTGAAGGAAAATTTAAATGCAGAAGATTTAAATTTTAATATACATTTATTAAATTTAAATCTTTTGTAGCACGAACTTTTCAGACAACTCAATACAATAAAAATATTATTTTAGATCTTAAATGTGAGAACAATCGATAAATTGGAATATCGATTGAAGCTCTTTAATGCTTAAATAATTCAATGTGAATCATATATTGGGTTGTCCGAAAAGTTCGCGCCGCAAAAGATTTAAATTTAATAAATTTAATAAATGAAATTAAAAATTTAAATCTTCTGCGTTTCAATTTTCCAAATCGGCACGAACTTTCCGGACAACCCAATATATACTATATATGTACATGCATATACATATATCATATTTGTAGTCATTCGAACTGTGCGCCAAATTTTCTGGACTTATATATAAATTAAACGTAATTAAACTACTGTAGTAATATAGAATTAAATTAAATTGATAAGCAATTTTTAATAATTCGCTGCTCAATCAGACATTATATTGGAAAGATTAATTTGCTGAAAAATTGAAAATAATTTATTAAAATAATTTATTAAAAAATTTATTGCGAAAAGTATTACCTCGGCTGGATATGTGCATGAACATATATGTATAATAGTATATATATATATATATAGTATATATATATATATATATATATATATATATATATATATATATATATATATGATTATATATATATATATGATTCACATTGACTTATTTAAGCATTAATGATGTAGCTTTGACCAATAAAAGACGCTTAAATTGTTTGTTTAAAAAAAGACCTTTTTTTTAAGAACTTTATGTAACTTCAAAAGATATTTCAAAATCTTTTGATTTTTCAGATTAATATAAAATATATTCATTATTTATTTTTTATTTATGGTACTAACCTGGTACCAATATCTCCCGTATTCAATAACATTATCTTTGCTTCGCTAAGACAACCTTGAACAACGATACCGAAAGGCACATAAGTCCTGTTCAAATGGAATTCCGCGCCTATACAGCTTCCGCGCAAAATAAATAACGGTTGGATCGTAGAATTGGTTTGAAAAGCCACCTTAACGACAAAAGGGTGCATCCTGTGAATAGGTTTGTATTTTATGACAATATTCGCGATTTTCCCTGGCTGAAGTACGATTGATTCTGCCGGCTCGATCTTCAGAACTTGAGACAAATTAGGTTCCATCTGAAGAGTTTCGTCAAGGGTATTCGAACGTTTTATTTCAGTTATCGAAGTTTGAGTGCGATCCATTTTGGAGTTCTCCTGATTGATCAATGGACAATTTTGAATTCTTTCATGAAATAGATCATATCCAGGTAGATTCTTCATGAGATCGAACTTTAATTCGAGTGCAGCACGTCCATCATTGATCACTGGCACTTTTCTGCTTGTTGTTTTGTTAATCGGTAGGCTACCAAGATTCACCGATTTGTCGCATGGATTTACTAAACGAATCTGTCATAACAGAGTACAAGTAAAAATAATTCTGCGGATAAAATTTACAATAAATTTTTACATTGACTACGATGACGTCAAATATTTAATGAGCTGTTAACGAATGACATAATCTATATTGGCTTAATTTTTCATTACCTTATATATAATTCCCTCGCCAGTTATAGTAATTTTTTTTTCGATCGTCGAATTGATTATAAAATGTAAATCATCGTGATAGTGCACCTGTTCCAAAGGTCGAAATATTATCGGAATTATAATACTTGATCGAGCGACTATTTTCTCTGAAAGAGCGTCCAGATTTACAGAGATGTGTGGTTTCTCTTCAAACTTGCACTCCAGTCTGAGAAAATGAATTGTTTCGTTCGAAAATTAATGTTTTAATTTTCTATAAGTACGTTAAATCAACTTACATGTACGAAACATCATCTGAATTCGTAATGCGTAAATCGACGTGATAAGGAGTCGCAGAAACATCTCGAATATAGCAAGGTCCAAAGTCGTAATAATTAAAACTAAACTCTAAAATTGGTTTGTTTGCCGTCGCTTTTAAGATTAGACGATAGGTCGGCCCTCTGGAAATCTGAATAAAGAAAAGGGATACAGATTTGCAAAGTTTACGTTTATATTTCTCATAAAACATATTGACAGCAATATTGACAACTAAACGATAAAGCTACCTTCAAGAGAACAGGATGATTCTTTATCATCGTCTTTTGTAATGCTGTAACAATGAGAGAACAGATGGAACGTGATTTGCTAAGCACATGGTCCTGCTTTTGAGGCATTACAATCGTGTATATATTTCTGCTAATTATTTCTGATGTCATTCCAAGATCCCAAGAATAATAAAGCGTCATTTTGCTCGAGTTTATTATTTCAAACACGATAGTAATGGGAGCTTTTAACAATAACTAAAAATTAAAAATGCTTAATGTTGTCAAAATTTATTTTTAATGTTAAAACAAATTATTATACACGCACTTTTCCACAATCAATAATATTCTCTTTATCTTGATTTAATTGAACTATCTGGCTGTTCTGATCGACATATGTAACCGAAACAATAATGTCGTATGTTATCGTTGTAATAAATATAGTCAATGGTGCCTTCATTCCTTTTATAATGCATTTTACAGAAAATTGAAATTCGCCAACAAGTGTAGGCTGATATTCGACCCTACATAAATAAAAAGTATTTAATTAACATCTAAAAAATTTATGTTCAAAACTCTTGCTTGTTCTATGTTTACCAAAATATTTGTTCGCCTTTTGCAGGCAAAATGCCATTTATGGGCGTTATTTTCAAATATTGAAGACATCCTTCAGAATATAAAGAGTCTCGCGTGATCTGAAAGGGAATCTGAAATTTCTCTTTATTGATGATGCTTATCGATTCTCGCACATTGACGCCTATAGAAAATACAAATATTAATATATATTAATTGTATGGAACTCTCTAAAACTTTTGAAGTGAATCTCTTTGAAAAATAAAATATCACTCTTAAAGATTGAAAATTAAGCCATTCTTTTTCAAAATAAGTAAGATTCCACTCCAAAAAATTTAAAAAGTATATTTTTCTATTAGTATCTTCATCTAACCTATTACGGTTGGTCTCATTTTTAAATGGACACGAAGACAACAAATCGATGGTTCTCTGACCGTCGCGACGAATAAAAAGAGATACTCCAGATTATATTTTTCAACGCGGAACAACCAAAAAGATTCGAAAGTGCCGATATTCTCCGCGAGAAACGTAAATGCGAAGTCGACTTGTTTTCCTCTCTCAGCGATTCCTTCCGGAAGTGCACAATGAAATTTTGGAATCTCGTCTTCGACGTGATGAGTACGATCTTCCCAGATAAAATGATAATCATCTGATGTCGGATTTATCATTCGGAATTTTCTGAAATTTGTGATAACGTATTTGTATTTGTGCTTCTTTGATTAGACATTTTTCAACAAAAACACAATATTTTAGTAAATTATCCCATCTTTGTTTAATATTAATGTGCAATAAGGATATAATAATTCACTGTGTTACATTGCATCTTTACTGAAAAATGCCCATAACATTTACTTTAAATGAGACCCGCTGATTCCGATCACGTCGAGCTCAATCACTCTCGTGCCCTCCGGAAGAGAATTATCATCCGATTGATAACCGATGGGTCCAGGCAGTTTCATGTCGCGTCTACCGCTGGACAGATAGTCACTTTCCGATATGTCGAAGTGACAGTATGGCAACAAACTTCTTCCCATGATGGGAATAATCAACTCTGGTAGCTCGAGATTCTCCATTCTGTTTATCGGACAAACGGAAACGCACGTATACAGGCAATGCCAAGAATTTATGGATACAATAAATCTCTCCCGTTGAATAAACGGATATCTCACATCGTGACTCTACCAATAAGTTGTAGCTTATATATTTCTTTTATTTCGATTTTTGAAAATATCTTATCTTTTATTATTGAAACATATTCGATAGAGACAAGAATATATTATATTCGGTATCTGTGTGCGTACTATCCCACTTATATTTAATACATAACTATGCATATTAAAGGATTTATTTATAATAAAAAAATCTGGATATATTTATTTTATTTTGATTTTTGGAAATATCTTTATTATTGAAATATGTTCGATAGATGAGATAAGAATATATATCCGGCGCGCACCATCCCATTTGTATATTTAATATAAAATAATTATGCATATTAAAGATCTAGATATACATTAAATATTAAATAAAACAATCGAATAAAATAATTAAAGAAAAGGATAGTCTTAACTTGAGAATTCTAAGAAGAAGGGCAGAAGGCGCGTGGAGCACTTGTATATCTTATATATCCGGTAAGCGTGGACGTCCCTTCCCCCCTCCCCCCCTCCCAGTGATGCACTTTCTGTGGACCTACTGAGCATAAAAATGCTTCAAATATTTATACTATGCACTAAACGGTTAATTTGCTCAAATACATGACTCTGAAAAGTATGTGTAAAATTCATAGCAAAAGAAACACCATATACACGATAAAAAATAAACGATAAAAGATTATGTATTTGTATTTAAAACCACAATGTTCACTGACATTCTTGTTAATCGTTTGTGTTGAACTTTTTAACATAGGATCCCAATTACTGTGCCTGTCCCTATTAGTGTGCTTTTGTATTTCGATAAGTCATAAAGAAAGCTAGCGAATAATAAGAAAAAATATTTTTTTTAAGTTAAATTATTAATGTACTGTATACGATACCGAATATAATATTTTATTTTTTAAGTATAAGTGTATTTTAAATATTTTTCGAAAGATATGAGGAATTTATGTGAATCCAGCAGGGCTCGATTTTATTTCAAATATATTTATTTAAAATATATATTTTAAATAAAGAAAAAATTAAACAATTATTTAGTATTTAAAATAACTTCTTCTGACTTATTTCTTATTTAATATTTTAAATAAGTTTTTGGAACTTATTTTATATTTTATATTTTAAATAAATTGTATCAGTTATGTTATCGATCTGTCAGTGAAAATGACAGTGAGTAATTATAATTATTAAATTATAGTTTATGACGAAATAAAGCACGTATGAAGTATGAGGTATACCCACATATGATCCATGTTGAATTTTCACCTAGTTCGCAAAGAATTAATATTATTAAGTATTAATTATAGACTGTAGTTATAAAAAAACTGGAACATTATATTTAAAAATATACATTTATATATTCAAATAAACAAAATCATTAAAAAATGTTTTTTATTTGAAACGTTTATTTAAAATACATATTCCTTACTTTATATTTTAAATAAGTTTTTCGAAATCTATTTTTTATTTAAAATAAGAAATAGTTTTCAAAAACTTATTTAAAATAAAAAACAAGTTATTTTTATATTTTAAATAAAAGTTATTCTTTATTTTAAATAAATAAATGCATTTTAAGGCCCTTCTTATATTTTAAATAATTTCTCGTGACCTATTTTTTGTTTAATATTTTAAATCAGTTTTTGGAACCTATTTTATATTTTTATTTCAAATAAATCGTATCAATGATTTTACCGACTCGCACGATTTTATACTTTAAATAAGTTTCTGGATTATTTATTTTATTGGGAGTACTGGATTATTATCTTATTTTATTGGGAGTACAAATTAGTTCGGTCCGTTTTTTTGTGCATTTATTTCAAAACAAAATGAATGAATAGATCAATTAAAGTATTGTCCATCGCTGCCTACTACTTTTTCCCATCTCTCAGGCAATTTTCGAAAAAATGACTCGTCTTTGGAGGCGATTTTGGAGCCAATTTTCGATTTCTGCGAAAGAAGTGAACCGGTGACTTGTTGTATCCTTCGGAACAACCAGCAATGAAGAAGGAGAATATAGCGGTAAAACATCCCATTTGAGCGTTTCCAAATATTTTTTTACGAGCGAGCGTTGTCATGAAGAATAACTTTATTATGTCTTTGCTCGTTTCCGGTTGTTTTTCTCGCAATGCACGATTCAAATGAATCAATTGTAGTCGGTACCGATCGTAATGAAATCGCCAGGTTTCAGCAGCTCATAGTAAACAAGACCCTTTTGGTCCCACCAGATACAGAGCATGATCTTCAAATGAATGTTCGGCCGTGATGGTTGATGTTGAGGTCGATGACAACGATTGACCGGGCTTAGCATAGTATTTTTTCTTCTTGGGATTGTCGTAGAATATCTACTTCTCATCTCCAGTTACAAAAAACCTTTTCTCTGTTGTCTTTGAATCAGCTGTTTGCAAGTGAAGAATCGCCTTTCAACGTTTCTCGGTTTCAGTTCATAAGGCAGTTTCCTTGTTTTTGAATCATTCCCATGGCTCTCAATCGTACAGAAACAGCTTGTTGAGTTACCCCCAATGATTCTGTAAGCTTCTCTTGTGTTTGATTCTGATCTTCTTCGAGTGCCTCTAATTCTTTGTCTTCGAATATTTTTAGCTGTCCAGATCGAGGCTTGTTTTCAACGCTGAATCCTTGAAACGTCAAAACCATTCCCTACATGATTTATCAGTTGGAGCAGTGTCACCATAAACTTCGACAAGCATTCGATGAGCTTCAGCCGCACTTTTCTTCTAATTAAAGCAGAAAATCAAAATCTCCCGCAAATGCTGCTTGATTAATACAAAATTCGACATTTCAAATACAGTAAAAATCAAGGTTTTTGTATGAAACTCAAAGCGATAAATTATTAGCAGAATATTATTAACAGATGTTTAACCTCTCTGAAACCTCCAAAATCAGCTGTCACTATGAACCATTCACAAGCTAGAGCTATCTTTAGGGAAATGGACCGAACTAATTTATTCCCAATATATTTTTTATTTTAAATAAGTCACATCAGTTATTTTATTGAGTTCTGAAATCCAGTAATATTGTGTTGTTCGGAAAGTTCGTGCCGATTTTGAAAGAAAATTGAAACACAGAAGATTTAAATTTTTAATTTCATTTAATTTCATTTAAATTTAAATCTTTTGTGGCACGAACTTTCCGGACAACCCTATATGTCGCTTTAAACTGTCTCTATTAATGTGCTCTGTATTGAAGCTTAAATAATTAGCTGAAATTTATTATCTGTTTTAGTAACTATATGTTAAAATGAGTCAACTGCGGATAGGCACAAATTGGGGGTACATTAATAGGGCTATTGCTGCCGGGAAGACTCACTAATAGGGACAAAAACATGTTTTTTATTTTTGTCAAAAACATTATGAAGTATTAATATTTTTTAAATTAAAAAAATGACAATATAAGAAAAAGAAATAGTTGAAAAATATTGATTGCAAGCAGATAAAATTAAAGCTACAATATTTAACAATTAATTCAGTAATAAACAAATTGGCTAAAAGACACATTAATAGAGATAGTTACCCTATTCCAGTATTAACATAATATGTTTATGTTATTTATGTATAGAGGAGATCGGGCATCACACAAAAACCTAAATTCTTAAATCTCTTATATCTGAAAATAAAAATTTTTGTATCATTTTTTTTAATAATTAAATATAATGCATAATTTAAAATTTAATAAGTGAACTTAATAAATATTTATTAGTTTTTAAGAAAAAAATAAAACATTTTTAAAGAAATAATCTATGACGCTCCATACCATAAATAACACACAAAATAATAGGATTATGTAAGAAATAAAAGTGACAAAAATTGGAAAGTATTTTCAATTAATTTGCACATCCTTAGCATAGTCACTAATACAATAAAATATAATTACAATTAACAATTATTAAATAATATAATAATAAAATAATAAAATAGAAAGTTATAAGAAAATAAATGAAAAATAACCATTAATATAAAATAAAAAAATTATTACAATAAAATGAAATTAATTATTTAGAAGTATAAATTGCTCTTTTAATACATATATTTTCTGTATTGTCTCGTTTTATCATGAATGTATGGCCCATGAATGTATGATACCCCAATTATACATTTAATTATATATTTAATAGAAAAAAACTGTAAAAAATAAATATTATTAATAAATAAAAATTATTATAAAAATAAATATAGATTATTACTTGTAACATAGTAAATTGAGAAAAGATGCAGAAACTTGTACTTTATCTTCATACATGTATCTTCTACTACAAAAACAATATTAAAACATTTTTATGTCGTTAAAAAATTACTATTGCATCACGAAAACCATTAATGATCGATGTTTTTCGATGCAATGGAATTTAATCATTGCCATCTAGAAAAAGTATGGGCAACGGAATAACAATATTGTACCAGTAGTATTAATTTAAACATTCTAGATTATGTAAAACCATGGTAATCGATGATCCATACATGGATCGATGATCCGTGATCCATGGTGGTTTATTCTATTGTTACATCGTCGGCCAATAGCAGTATACATATCTCCTTTACGCATATACAGGATGGTCCACTTAAATCGACCATCTGAAATATCTCACTTACTTTTGATGATATAAAAAAATGTTTCAAATGAAAGTGGAAGGACAGAACGTATTTTGATCATGTTGGTTTTTTTTAGGTGAAGGCGTCAAAAAGATATGAAGGTTACTTCTTTTTTAAATGGAATTGTATGATTTTTTTTTTAATAATATGATTTCGCTAATTATTCTGCATATAAAAGTATTAAAGTGGTAATATAAAAAAATCAATAGTTGACAAGATATTTTATTCTGATATATATTAACATAAAATGTTAAATAACTTGTAAACTATTAATTTTTTGATAATCGTACCTTAACACTTTTACGAACAGATTCTTTATTATAAGATGAATCAGTTGGTGAAAAGAAAACATATAGTTGCTTATTAAAAAAATTATTCATTATATATTTTTTAAAAAGCTTTAAGCAATGATATGTTTTCTTTACACTAATTCACACTGATTCATCTCATTATTCTATTCATAAAAGAATTAAAGTATGATTATCAAAAAATTAATAGCTTATTTATATCAATATGTGCCAGAATAAAGTGTAAAATATCTCGTAAACTATTGGTTTTTTGACTACCTTAATACTTATGCAAAATAATTAGAGAAATTATATTGTGTAAAAAAAATCATTCAATTTTATTTTAAAAAGTAGAGATGACTTTTATATTTTTTTGACGCCTCCATCTAAAAAAAAACATGACCAAAATATGTTCCCCTCGAAACCATTCCACTTTCGTTTGAAACATTTTTTTGTATCATCAAAGATAAATGAAATATTCAAGATGTTTGATTTAAGTGGACCCTGTATAGTACATACTCGAAAAGAATATTATAAAATATCTAAAAATTTAAGTAGGTAATAAAAACAAGTCTGAACATAGATTTAATAATGATTAATAATGATTTTGAAGCTTCAAAATAATTAAATAGATAATACATAATGAGCAATTGTAGGACAAAATTTTGACATTTTAGCAATCATGTGTTCTCTACATAGTTATTATAATGCAACAAAATTTATTTTCAGATTTGAATTTAGCTAAATTTTTAGATACTTCCAAAGCAAAACTATTTTTTCCATATAACTTTTAACTGTAAGGAAATTAGCGGTCTAATGTATAAAAGTCTATGAGTGCCTCGCTCCTCTGTCTAGTCTAGAAGCTCCTTGTTGTAGGGATGAGCGATACGCATATCAATACACTAAAAATTTGAAAATTGAGCCTTAGGTAAAAAAGAAAAGATTTTTTTTACAAAAAGTCGGTTTAAAATAGTCTCAAAGATGATTTGTAATCGATTTCTAAATTTTTTTAAACAATTTTTAGTGTATCAATATGCTCATTCTTGCCCCTTTGTATTCTACAGAGCCAAGTTAGAACAAGTTTTATTATGTTACTAAGATTTAATTACTAATTAAATGATTAAATTGAATCAAATAAACAAATTGTAATCGTACTTGCATGCAAGATACGCTTTGTAATCGAACACGTCCATAGGAGAGAATCTCAAGATGCATTCCACAGATTCACCCGGGAGTAAAATTCCCTTCTCGGGATAAATTTCAAAAGGTAAATCGTCGCTCTCTAACCAGCTATCGCTACTTCGTTCCGTCAATCCGGCACTGCTGCTGAAGAGATCGGATGGACAGCGAACAGTTGGTTTAACCTCGATAAAATTGTCTGTAGACATTTATTTTTTAATGATTCGGATATGATCCGTTTTTCTTCCTCATAAATCAGTACGGAAATTGAGTTACCTCGAGACGACAGAAGCTGTCGACGATTTGACTTTACTCTCTTGTCAAAACTTGGATTATGTCGTTGATGAGATAGTTCCTGAGACGTTAATGAAGTAGCTTTAAATCGAACATTGTCCTTTCGTGATCTTGATGTAGCTCGTGAATAATTTGCGATCGATCTCACCGGATACTGCTCATCCATGTTTATCTGCCATGTATATTCGACGTCGACAGCACCAGTGTTTGCAAGAACGAACGAGTGTTCGCTAGTCTGTCAACAAAAAACGGTTAATTACATTTCGTCATATTTCAAACAAAAATTGTAAAAGTTAAAAAAAATTCGCGCAAACGCTATTTGTTTCTTTACACATTAATGTTATATATGTATAGTAAAAAATATTTTGTATTTATGTTAAAGTCAATTCTTGTTAAAACTTTGTGTTAAAAATTTGTAACACATATTCGAATATTAATTTATATGATTCTGTTATGTAAATATTTTATATTAAATTGATATTTAACATTTCTTAATTTATGAGTAAGTGAATAACATAATAACATAAAAATAAACATAAAAATAACGTACATTAAAAATTCTAAAATAATATAATATTAATAAAATACTAATAATATTAATAAAATGTATTAATTTTATATATAGTAAATGTTAATTTTATTGAAACGTGTTAATTAACATGTAAATAAATATGCTATAAATATTAATTTTACAGAGAAATATATTTGTATAATTTATTTATATTATATCCACACAATTATATCCACACCTATCAGTGTTACATTTTCTGTGTTAATTTTTAAAATAATATGTGTTATACATATTTTGTACTATTTTATATATATGCATCTTATTAAATTAATACAAAAAATTTAGTGGATCGTTTGGTACACGTAAATTAAATTTAACATAATCTCATGAAATATCTAAAAATTTAGCTAAATACAGATCTAAAAATAATTATATTAGATTTTCAAAATAATTACTTAGGATACTCAGATTGATTACTAAAACTACTAGGTCAAAACTTTTTACAATATTGCTTATCATGCTTGAGATTCTTATTTAATTATTTGGATTTTATTAGTCCTACAAAATTATTTTCAGATCTGTTTTCAGCCAAATGTTTAGATATTTCAGCTAAATTGTTATTTCTGTGCATGAATGCGTTTCACTTGGTGTTTGCAACTTTGGTGAGCATTATTCCATCCTTATGTTTTTTATCACAAAAAAAAGACAGTAACTGCATGAATTATTTTACGTAAATGTATTTAAATATGCAGATGTCTTGTTATACATTCCCTGATAGCACGAAAAGTTTTAATTATGTTATAGGGATCTTCTGATGTTTCAATTGTGTATCATCACTATCTTCTTTGAAATATTACAATTATAATATTTCTGCAATTACATTAATTAAAACTTTATGTCTGAAATGTTCCTGTAATGTTCTTTTAAATGCGAAATTTCTAAGAGATTTCCCCAATTTGAAACCCCTAATTAATAAATGCAAATATATAGCTTTATCCAATCGATCGATCATGCTCACATACACGCACGAATGCATGCACGTGTGCAACATAGATAAGAATATTAATCTTCAATAATTAATCAGTAAATAAGGTAGTAAGAGGAAGAAAAGAGAGAAAAAGAACACTCTAAAAAATTTTTATTTTTATGATTACATTTTTAAATATATTTTATTAATTTAATATATATAGAGCTTTAATATAATATATGTACAGCCAAAGGTAAAGCGAATATAATAAACTTCAAAGATTTCTCCTCATTTTTATTTTTCCATTTTGAAACAAAGTCTTGTTCAAAGATAATTATGCCTGGGTTACATAGTTATGCTCAGGTAGAACACAAAATAATAAAATCAAAATGACATCAAGAAAAAATCATTTTAGGAACAAACATAATGATGTCATTCAATACATTTTTAATGATGATGATTTCGTGACAAATTATTGACATGATAATAATTTTTAGGTGACTTTTTAACTGTGTATATAGAAAAATAAGTACCATTACGATACGCGTCAAAATACGATTACGATACGATTATGTCAAAATTATGTCAAATTGACAGAAATGATGAAATCATGATAAACAATTGAGTATTATAATCATTTCCTACTCCTTTTGACATTATTTTGATGTCCTTGTGATTTGTTGCGTTTAACAAAATATTTTGTGATTGCAGCTAAAAGTTTTTTTTTCTGAGATAGAACTATTTCTTTAATTTATAAAAATATAATCCAACTTCAATAAAGAAAATTTCCAATAGATGCAAAATAAACTGAATGCATTGTTTCACCTAAAATTTACATAATTTACTTGTCAAAAAGGAAACAGAAAGCGTAATTGAATTTTATTTTGTTTATGTAATTATATTTTAAGAATTGCACTTGTCTGTGACATAATAAAATAAAATTTCATGACATATCATTGTAATATCACATCATGTTTCACAAGAGTCTATAATATCACAAAGAAATTTAAAAAGAGTCTATAATAATATTACCATAAAAGGGTCTAATTATAATAATATCATAAAGATAAGTCTAATTATAATAATAAATTCGTTGTTAAAAAAAGAAACAGAAATATACAAATTTAATCCGAGTTTGTAAAATAAAATATATGATCTTAATAATGTTGAATAATATATTAAAATCTGTAAATAATTAATTTTTATTGCGAAAAATATTACCTCGGCCGGGATTAATATTTTAATATATTATTTATTTATTTAATATATTCAACATTATTAAGATCGTTTTGAAGATGCGAATAAGCATAAAAAATTGCTAGACAATTTAACTCGTGATATTACTGTGGTAGTTTAGTAGAGTTAGCATTTTAAGATCCGAAAAATTATTTCGGCGCGCGTTTGTGGGGACTACATACGTAATATATAAATTCATTCTTTCATTAAGAATCATACAAGTATTAAAATCCAGCTAGACCGTTTAAGGCTTTGATTTCTATAGTTTATGTTTTATCACACATATATGGTCCTATAATATATTATAAAATATATAAAGTTTCATGTAATGTTCGAACTTTTCGCTGATTACTGGTATAAAATGGTCGTTGGAATTTTTTTTCGTTTTTGTTGAATTGCTCTTTGGAAATACATTTAAAATAGCACTTATAAAATAAAAATAAAAAAATAAGAAAATAAAATTATTAAACAAACCACCAATGAAAAGAGACTCAAACGAATTAATCAATAAAATATATAAAAAATATATAAAAAAACTAATCAGAGCCAAAATCAGCTATTCGAGTGCACATAAATGTTTTTATTCTCGTGAATAACAATAACAATAACGAACTCATAAATATTTCAATCCTTCTTTTTAGATCCTTACCAATATGAAATCTAATTCTAAATTACAGTAAGTAGACCTATTAAAAAATATAATTAAAGGTGCAATTGTCCATTTAAAGTGGTGAAGCACGATAAACTCGCATGTTTCTTCCTATCCAAATGCTAATTTATAGCTATATAAAAAATAGTTAAAAGAATATCATGAAAACATTTTTATACAATGATATTATAAAAATTTACACAAAAAAATGGTGTCATATACATTATGATTATCATAAATATTAAAATTTTTATAAAATAAAATATAATAATTTTTATAAAATGTAATATATAAAATATAATAATTTTTATAAAATTTTTATAAAATTATTATAAAAATTTACATAAAATAAAAACGATGTTGTATACATTGTATCAATAGTCAAAGCCACCTCGCTTACCAAATTGTCAGATTTCTATTTATATTCATTTTCATCAACGTAGATTAACTTTAATCTCGGTTTAACTTATTCTTCGTCTTTTTTTAGTTCTAAAGATTAGAAAAAGATAAAGAGTAAATTGAACCGAAATTAAAGTTATATCTATCTACATTGATGGAAATGGGCATTAGTCATTCATAAGAAAAATGGAAAATGAACAAAGAGAATAAATTAAATCACTTGTCTTTAAATTTTATTAAACTTATATATATGTAATCATTTTCACATGACGTAACGTTTTTGTGGTGTCAGCGGTTAGAGTTGAAATAAGAATGAAAATAATAAAGGCAAATAATTATTGAAATAAAAATAAAATTAAGAACATGAAGGAAAGAAAAAGGAGAAGAAGCACATCACAATTCCGTAAACAAATTCATATATAATGAGTCTAAAGAATAAGTATCATTTTGTAAATTTAAATTCTGTTTCTGTTGCTTTATATGAATCATTTCCGATATTAATCTTTTATTAAGAATCTTTTCTTTATCTAATATCTTGATATTTTCCCAATCAAATTCATGTTGATGATTAATTCTGTGTTCAGTTATTACAAAATGTTGTGTTGTATTCTAATTTATATGATTCCTATGTTCATTAATGTGTGTCTTCAAACATCTACCTGTTTGATCTACCTGACTCACATATGATGTTTCGACAATCAATTTTATATATAACGTCTGTTCAAGATAGATTGGGATGAATGTCTTTATGACTAATGAATTTTTTAAGATTACTAGTCCCTTTGTAGTCATATTACGGAGTCTTTTTTAAAAAACTTTTTTATTTTTTCCGATTAAAATGGGATAAAATATATTTGTGAAAAATTTGTGATTAATTTTCCCATTTTTTCATCATTCTGTCTTTAAGTTAGTTCTTGTGTTAATCTGGTCGTTTATTTATTTAAATTTTTTTGACAACCTTCTTTTGATTTCAGTGAAAATGAGTTTCAATGAGTATCCATTGTTTATAAGAATTTGAATTATTAGTTCAAAGTTTTCTTGATGGAAAATAGAGACAACGAAAGAATTGTATCTAGTAATCCAATAATTGTTCCCACTTTTTGGCATAAAGAAATGTCTAGAAAAATAATTCAAGTAGCGACCAGAAAATGTGGTAACAATTGAATGAGAGAATTAGATAATTTCTTTAAGCTAACATTAAGGAAGTTTAACCTATCTCCCATTTCCATTGTAATTTTAATCTGGGATATGAATTAAAATGTTTATCAATGTGTCAATGTGTGAAGCATCATATGTTAACACAATGTCTTTTACATACTTCACGTAAAAGGATAGTGAAATTGAAAGATAAAACTTTTATTTCTAAATCTTAATTATATCCAATACAATGGGTGATAATGGTGAATCTATCGGTACTCCATAGGTCTGTTTATAAAATTTGTCATTAAAAAATATTGAATTGAAAACTATAGTAATTCTAAAGCTTTAAAAAATTCCTTTTTGTGAATACTTTCTTTCAATGAGATGCCATCTCCTCTCCATACCTTCTATCACTAAGTCAATAGGTACATCTATGAATAACGAAACTACAAGAGATAAAAGAACTTCATTGTCATAAATTGTCAAGTTGCAAATATGTTTAATAAAAATTAATAAGTTTATATACATTACTCAATACAATAAATACAGTTTGTAAATTATGATAATTTCAATTTACAACTGATTACTTCATAAAGTTTTGTATTTTCGAATTTAAATTTGTCACCTGATCCTAAATAATTGATCATCCGAGTCAACGAATTTGATATTATTTTTAATAATAAACGGCCAACAGCTGCATATTCATCAGTCTGTTCATCAACTTTCATTAATTTAACAAAACAATTCTTTAAAAAAGAAATCGTTAACGGATGAAAACGAGAACTGTATCACAAGATACCGAATTATAAGATGCTGTGCAATCAATTTATCAGAAGGAAACATGGAAATTATTGTCTATTTAGAGAAAACCAATTTTTAATTAAAGTATAAGATTTGATATATGATGTAAGATAGGGATGTTTAGATGTAATGTTAGATTTGTTTAGATATTAATATTCAAAGATTTTAATGTAAGAAAACGTTGGTTAAATATTATATTTTATAAGATATTAAATATTAACAATTAAGAACTAGCGATGTTCCTTAGCTTTTTTTATCTCTTACTTATTGTTTAATTCAAGCCTAATTATTAATCTTTATATCTAAACATTTATAAATTAGCTTAAAAAAAACATTATTTATTATATAATATATACGAGACTTTCAGAACAAAAGATGATTATATTGATAATCTAATCTAATTTAATATATGGAATATATATTAATTTATACTTTTGTTCGGACAAAAGCATAAATATTATATAATTATATAAATATAATATAATTTATCTAATTATTATTACTGGATGGCATGATATAAATTTTGCAAACTTCAAACTTACAACTGCTTTTGTATTGTATTTGAAATATCAGGAATAATTCGTGCTACACAACAAGTCCACGTGCTACAGTCAGTATTGCAGAAATAGCGGCCGGCGGAACTATTAATGAGCTCTATTTGTGCGCGTCAGAGGCGACTACGCATATTATAACATATATGTATTTCGAAATCTCAAGAATCAGTCACAATGAGACCATATTTTAATTATTATTTATAAGTGCATTCTTTACTGTTTTCATTATTCTAACAATATATTAAGACGATATAAATATTTTGGGAATCAAAAGATGCTTTTATTTATGATATAACCTGCGATTTCATTTTTCATTATCATTTAGATCATTTTTATTAGTAACTTTTAAACAAATAAAGTCATGATAAGTCATGAATTAGAGACATTACTCGAAGAAGATCAGAGTCAAACGCAAGAGGAGCTTGCAGAATCATTGGGGATAACTCAACAAGCCGTTTCTGTACGAGAGTATTGAGAGCCATGGGAATGATTCAAAAACAAGGAAATTGAGTGCCTTATAAACTGAAACCGAGAGACATTGAAAGGCGATTTTTCACTTGCGAACAGCTGATTCAAGGACAACAGAGAAAAGATTTTTTGCATCGGATTGTGACTGGAGATGAGAAGTGGATATTCTACGACAATTTCAAGAAGAAAAAATACTACGCTAAGCCCGGTCAATCGTGGCCATCGATCTCAACATCAATACCACGGTCGAACATTCACGGTTCGAAGATCATGCTCTGTATCTGATGGGATCAAAAGGGTTTTGTTTACTATGAGCTACTGAAACCTGGCGATTCCATTACGGGTGATCGGTATCGGCTACAATTGATTCGTTTGAACTGTGCATTGCGATAAAAACAGCCGGAATACGAGCAAAGACATGATAAAGTTATTCTTTTTCATGACAATGCTCGGCCTCATGTCGCTAAAGTCGTAAAAAAATATTTGGAAACGCTTAAATGGGATGTTTTACCGCATCCACCATATTCTCCGGACATTGCTCCTTCTGATTACTAGTTGTTCCGAAGGATGCAGCAAATCCGGTTCACTTCTTTCGCAGAAATCGAAAATTGACTCCAAAATTGGATCGCCTCCAAAAACAAGTCATTTTTTCGAGATAGAATTCGAAAATTGCCTGAGAGATGGGAAAAAATAGTAGGCAGCGATGGACAATATTTTAATTGATCTGTTCATTCATTTTGTTTTGAAATAAATGCATTTTTGAACACAAAAAAACGGACCGAACTAATTATACTCCCAATATTTAACATCAAATGATCAGTTTTTTATATCTTATAATTTAAATAATAAGATTGATTGTCAATCAGTGTTTGAAATATAAAATACAAAATATTTTGACATCATTATTATACTGAAATACAAAATACGAAATAATACTTTCATTGTTATTAAGACTGAAATACAAAATTTTATAT
>NW_012130078.1:2763250-2768334 GCF_000143395.1 Atta cephalotes
ANANAATNTNTATAATATNTTTNTAATANAATATTATAATATATATATATATATATATATATATATATATATCTGCATTCAGTAAAATAATTAAAGTATTCTTTTTTCCATGAATTATCGTAATAAATTTATGTAAAACAAAAAACACTATTAAGACTTTAAAACGATTATATATGTGAATATATCAAATGCGAAGAATAATATAATATATTCTTTTAAAATAAATTTTATTTCAGATAAGATTGAGCGCAGATAACTTTCGGATTTTCAACACAATCAATTTGAAATGCTATTAATTCCCCTAAATTAAATTTTAAAAACTGTAAAGAACTTATTGCGAAAAATATTAGCCAGAGTTCCAATCTGGGACCTCTCGACTTTTCGAGATGAGGGTCTCTGTTTCAAATTTACACTATTTTAAGCATACAAAATCTTTACATAATATTATTAATTTTTATTTTTATTTTTAAAACAGTAAATTTATGTTTTTAAAGCAATGAATTTGTGTTTTTAAAGTAGTGAATTTGTAACATTAAAGCAGAACGCATACATAGAGCAGTATCGGGATGACAGATATCATAACTAATAATGTCTCGAACTTGAATTATTAATGATGAATAACTCGATTCACGAGGCCGATCACCGTATTTTTTTGTCAGATTCTTTCGTTTTGAGTGAAAACAGATTCAATGAGTATATTTTTATTAAGATTCTTAGAGAAGAATTCATGTTCTAAATAATTATCTAAATAATTATCTAATAATTATCTAAAAAAATATATATTGCATTATTCGAAACATCTAACTTTGACCGTGATAGGCTAGCGTTCTTCTTCGTATTAGAATCCTATATATCAGAGAAGCACTTATGTCAGTATCGCAAAAATACCAGAAAATGTTTTAAAAATGGCGTCTTTTGCTAACAGAATTTGAAATCCGCCAATTATCTATTTGTCAGCCATTTTTAATGAATCTCATTAAATTGGCTGCCAGTCGCGCTAATCAGGACGCTTAATACTTGTCGCGCTTCTCTAATAAATCTATAGGACTCTAATAAATCTATAAGACTCTATTTCATATTTGATAAAACAAGAAAGTTTTAAATAAATGTTTAAAACGGCAAAATAAGAAAATTAAGTTTTAAATAAACTTAATTTTAATTTATTTCAATTTGTTTGTGAGAATTTAATATTAAAAATTTTATTCTTGTTAAGTTTTATTTAGAATAAATTTTATTTTTTATAAAAATATATAAAAAATTTTGACAATTTTTGGAAAAATGCGAATAAATAAATTATTAAAATTATTACTTTATGTCACTTTACAGGATGAATCATAATTGATGAATAAATTTATTTCGAAAGGATAAATGATATTTTATACAGAAAAAAATAAAATTAAATATAACATAAAAGAAATAAGAAAAATAGATATAGTAATAGAAATTAATATAAACAAAATACAAAAATAGATTATCATAAATAATCACAATTATATACATTTATTTAAACATTAATAAATGTTATAAATTATTTAAAGCTAAATAAAAGAAAGAAAAAATAAAAGTATTATTTATTATAGCTTATATTATTTTCGCATTTCCACATAAAAAGAGAGAAAAAGAGAGAGAGATTTCTGATATATTTATAATAAATTGGTATTGTTACATTTTGACTGCATTTTATTGGATGTTATTTTTATTTTGCGTTTTTTTAAATTTAATGGGCAGTATTATGCAAATAATATGTTAACATCTTTAACTACAGATATTTAAACATTTTTAAAAAATATGTCAAGATTGATGCATGCTACAACTAATACATAATGCAGAGAAAAAATATTGAAAGCCGAGAGAATCAATTTTTATCATCCAAAAGGATTAATATATTATCGATTTTAATCGAATAGTACACAAAAGTTAAAATAATCCACTGCTTGTGGAAGTGATTTTTGATTTTGATTTTTTTCTTTATTTTTCGTGCAAACAAGTCGGAATTGGATCAGATATGAAAGTAACAGCGATGGTTTGCATTTTATCAAATTTCATGACGTTCGTGTGATTTGTTGCAAATGCGTCAATTTAGAAAATATATCCGCGTTATTACAAACAAATATTTAAATCCGAACGAACGATTGCGAAATTATTTATAATCTGTATTTTTCGCTCCGATTAAATCAAATAATCAGCTGAGTGTTTCAGTTGTAAAAAAAAATTGATAATTATATTATGCTACATACGGAATACAAGAAACTATCGCAGATCGAGAAAATTGAAAGAGTAGAGCAGGATTATTCTGTCATTTACAAGCTTAAAATAATATAAAATTTATAGTAACAAACAATATCTTTTTGCAGAAACATGCTTATATTAAGTGTGGGAAAAAGTTCGTGGCGTTTTTCCCGTTAGATGGCATTAAAAAAACGCCACGAACTTTTTCCCATATCTAATAATTATCTTATATATAATGATTGCTTCTTGAAAGCACAAGCATGACCTTTAAATATTCAGTATACGCTGTTTAGAAACATAAACAATATTGTGAGAAATGGACAAAATAGCGTCGCTTTACCCTAATTTAAAAACATTACAAATATCTATAAATAATTTTTACAAATTTCTGCAAACTTTGAAGAAATATTTTACATTTGTATGTTAAATAAAAAAATTTTTGTGCCATATTTCGAAATCCTTTTAAATATAAATTATTACCGATATAGTAGCAAAATCTTACACCATAGTAATAGTAATCATGGTCTAATTTAATATTTGAATGTAAGATATAAAATTCGTAATTATAGTATACAACCTGAAACATTAGCGTGTTCTTGAAATTGATTTCTTTAACGGAGCAAGAATATTTGGAAAATGCTACGATGGCGTTAAGTAACACTTGGATGCACTTCGTCGTACCAGGAATGATTTCATGTTTCGGCTCGTTAACAGGCTCAATTGTTTTTTTAGCTATTTCTGCATTTGGCTCCTTGGCATCCGAATTTATTGTTACCCACCGCACCTGTGTCTCTCGATCGTCCCATGATGATTCTTTCACGGAATTGGCGAGCTCAATTGCACAGACTGTACATTCGAGACACGTCTGTTAATAAGAAAACAATATTTTTATATGAGTTTAATATGCAGCAATACCAAACAAAGAAATGCAACTGATCTTACTTGAAAATTTATGAAATTTGATCTTTTATTTTGATATTTTTTTGTTAAAATTTACTTATTTTTTATATAGAAATATTTTTATTACTTTAATTAAATGTATGTACGTTTTGGAATACTAGTTTCGATAATGTAATTTTAATTAATTGTTATCGATATGCTATAATATTAAACGAAAAATTTTTTTAATTTATGCAAATTGCAAATATTAATTAGCCATAGTTTACAAATGTAAACTTGATAATTTTATATTACGTCAATGTAAATTGTTGGTTCCGAAGAAAGAAATGTCGCAACGATTTCTTTACAAGTTAAAGGTTTCAGATGACCGATTGACGGAGTAAATACAACGTTGGGATGTGCACTCCATTGAAAACGTAAATACTGGTTTATTGATTTATTAACAACTTTGAAGCTCTTCCTGTATATTTTATTAACAAAGCAGTATCCATAATCCAGCATATAGATCAATGAAACTGGGAGCGTTGTCGGTGTTGAAACTGCGAGACATAAATCACAGAGCAATGAAAAATGTATAAATTATACTTGAAAGAGAATTTATAGGAGATCGATAAAAGATATCATAAATTATATTGTTGCTTGTTATAAAATAATTAATTCATTAATACTCATATTGAAAGTAATTACAATAGATAATAAATAAATACTTTTGACAAATTTATTAAAAAGATTAAGTAATAAACAAAAATAAAAAAAATTGTAATGAAATTATAATTCTTTATAATTATATTTTTTACAATTACATTTCTTTATAATTTATTCTTATATTCTTTTTCAATTTTGATTACCTCTTGTTGTACTATTTGATTTTAACGATCTTCGCGATTTTGCATTAGATTCCCTTCTTTCATTGATAGACTTAAGTTTTGTATTCATGAGCTCTAATCCATCTAATACAATTAATTCTGCATACGTTTCGCTCTTCAAATCAATTATTAGATTTTCATACGGATTATCGGTAATAAATAGCCGCACTTGACTTTTGTATTTGCCGATCTCTCGCGGAATAAATTTTACTTCGAGAGAAACCATTTCTTCGGGTATTAAACGAATTACGATACATCGATCGTTTGATACTGTAATTTAACGATTTAGCTATTTAACGTGATAGTATTATTTATATCATTTCATAATAAATTATATTGAGTCCTACTATCTATATTTATATCTACTAAATATATTATATTAATTTTACTTCATAGAAATTAAAAGTCGATTTAAAAAATTAACCTTAAAAAGATACTATTTAGATTGATATTATTATATTATTATATTTAATATTATTATTTAGATTGATATTATTATATTTAAAATATACTACTCAACAAAAAATAGGGAACGCTTTAGAACACGCTTAAAATTGCACAATATTCAGAACACCGTAACTCTGTGAAAAATTATCGCAGACAAAAAAATCAAAAAGCATTTAAAAACGTGAAATCTTTATTTTCGAAATCGGTAACTGATATTTCATGTGACTGATTCTTTACGGAAATATACAGACATAAATGAATCCCCGATCAAATCTGAAAATTTTTTACAAACTTTAGGAAGATCTATGACGTGAAGTAAAATTCACACAAAAATGTGGTTTACGGCATCAAAAGAGTGAATCTTTACCTTCAATTTGTTTTTTTAGTGAGTGCTGAACGATTTTTTTCGACGAGTTATTGAAAGTTAAAGCAAAAATAATCATTGTGTAAATTTTACTTCACGTCATAGATCTTCGTAAAGTTTGTAAAAAATTTTCATTCAGATTGAAATATTAATCTATTTCGAAAGTAGAGATTTCAAGCTTTCAAGTTTCTTTTTTTGATTTTTTTGTCTGCAATAATTTTTCACTGAGTTACGGTGTTCAATTTTGAGCGTGTTGTAAAGTGTTCCCTATTTTTTGT
>NW_012130078.1:2771566-2777220 GCF_000143395.1 Atta cephalotes
GTATGTATATGTATATATTTTTTATTATTCTCAAAGAATTATTTTTATTATGAAAAAATATAATATTTTAGCTGTTGAAGCTGTAAATTATAAGAATTTGTATAACATACAAAGATAACATTGATGCGCTTATTTAAAAAGATCTATTCTCTATATTAATTACTGATGTTTTGAGATTTTTAACATTCATACAATTTTTCTTAATAATAAATGTTTATTTATCTTTTTAATTATTTCTTTATTAAGCAAAATTAAATCAACGATTAATTATAGTACTAACCACTTGACAAGTTTCTTGTACCCTCGCAAATGTTGAGAGTAAAATGAAAATTTGGATCCTCGATAATTTCGATGATCACTTTAGTTGGTATCACACCAATATTTTTAATAGTAAATTTTTTTCCATTAGATTCACCTACAAGTGTACGACCAAAATTTAAAACAGTTCGTTCTCGTTTTGTGCTCGGTGGTTCGATGATTGTCACTTCTGGCACGCAAGCTTGTCCTACTAATTTAACGGAAAATTTTTCATCCTTCAAATGCGGGGGAAGTTCGACTGCTACATCGAAGATTGCATAACATGTCTATAATTATAATCATAAATCATGAAAAACAAAAGAAACTAAATTGAAATTGAAAATATAATAAACTTATTTTGGTAAATATGTCGATGAGGGGAGCTTGCCCTGATGACCTTAACCTTGACAATCTTGACATACAATGTATGTCAAGATTATAACAGTAGTCTCGAATAAAGTTTCAACCTTGTAACTCATTATTTGTTAAAAAGTTATTAACAAAAAAAATTCATCAATAAAACGTAACTTTTAGATACGATTGTGTGTGTGTGTGTGTGTGTGTGTGTGTGTGTGTGTGTGTGTGTGTGTGCGCGCGCGCGCGCGCTCTGATGAAACAAATTCCCTACTTTAACAACGCAAAATATTTTCTTATATAATTTTTTATATAATTTATTCGCCATTATTATTAATAGGATATATTTTTCTCATAATGTCAAAAAATGCTTCAATTCTTCTTTTAAATGAATAAATTCTTTTGAATAAAAATTCAGCGAGATAATGTTTACAACGTTTTTCATTTTAGATATTTGGGCGACGATACATAGTTGTGTTTATATACATAGTTACAGTGTTTATTTTAATTAAAGAAATGTTGGATTAAATCTTCTATCCATCTTTCAAAAAGAATGGAAAAGGTGTAAATTATACATAATCAAATATTTTCTGCTTTACAAAAGCAAAAAAGAACGTAATTTACAAGATATATTGCAAGGATTGCGATGCCTCTTATGTTGGGCAGGGAAGACTTTAAAAACAAGAATCTCGGAACATTGTAATGACATCTGTAGGAACACGAGTAATCATTCTGTTATTATCGAACACAGAGTGGATCTAAATCATGATTTTAATTGGGAAGGCACAGAGATTGTTGATCAGGAGCGTTTTTGTACAAACGATGTATCTCGGAAATGTTACATATTCAGTTGCAAAAAAATTTTGCCTTAATTTGCAATCTGACACTGAATTTTTACATCACTCATACATCTCGATTCTCAATAATTTACACTGATTTAAAATGCATGCCATTTTTGTTTTTATTATTTTTAAGTAACAGTCTAACATGTTGGTAATATACCATCTGTTTTACTTATTAATTTGTACTGTATATTATCTTTGATTCATTTGAATATCGACCGTCACAATTTGGAACGGTTATAGTGAAATTTATATTATTATAGTGAATTTATAAATATGAATAATTTGCGGATCCTTTGTCTTCCGACTCTGATTGATTTTTGATGTTCACGTCTTTCATGACTATATAGAGGAGTGCATTAATTTTTCTTTATAAAAAATAATTGGTAACGTTTTTTATATCTGCACAGATTTTTATCTATTAATCGTTGCCACTGGCATTGTCAACTATTGCCAATAGAATAAGGAAATTGGGTTGCCAACCGTCTCGCCATGAAGAAGTGAGAATTTTACAATATACGTTCAGACTGATAATAGTCTGGAAGTAGGTCGAAACATTTATGCGTAACTAATTATATAGTTTTTCGACAATAAACGATTTTTATTTTCGCAAAAACTGCGCGAAAAATTCTCATTGGCTCTTGTTTGTTTTTGTTTGTATTATTCAATATTATTAATCGATGATATATTGAAGGAACTATTACATATTTTTTCAAAATTAGAATTAGAAATTAGTAATTTTAAATTTGTATCTCTTTAGCTGAAATATAAGTAATAGGTTCAGAAGCAAAAGAATTATCGATTATAAATATGTTTAGATTTTGAGAATTACAAAATTTTAAAAAAAAGACTGAATATTACAATAATAATTTTCCTATCGCAAAAATATATATCATTTTCGTACATCATATCGTACATCATATAACAGAGTCTAATCTATAACAGAGTCTAATAAGAATCGTAATTTCATTAAAAATTTTTCCAATACATTGTCTTTTATTTTAAAAATACTTTATACACACACATACACACACACACACACACACACACACACACACACACACACACACACACACACGCGCGCGCGCGCGCGCGCGCGCACAATTACTTTAATGTAATATAAATATTATTTTATTATATAATAAAATATAACTTCTGTTATATTACATGTTATATTTATGAGTGGGAAATTACAATTAATCGGTATGTTACCGGTAACAATTATGTTTATTATTTGTAACATTCTAATTTATTGCTTGTAATATTAATATAACAATGTTTACTGAGTATTTAACCTTATTTTATATAATTGTATAATATGTGTGCAAATTGATAATACTTTTGGCTGTCACAGATATTTTCTTTGGAAGTATTAAAGGATTTGCAGTTATCATTGTAATGTAATACATTGCTAATGCCAAACGTTTCGTGAACTTCGCCACTTCATCAGTGCACATTGATAACTCCACTTCTGATGAATGTAAATTATTATACTAGATGTTTAAAATAATTTCCTAAAATTTTTTTTAATTTACATTTATACCCTAAACTCATATTAGTATATATTTCTTTTTAGGTATTTATGTATCTTTAATTGTAATATACATATAATTACAAGATGTATATACAAGATGTTCGGAAATTCTACCGATAAACTTTCAGAGATTGTCGGGGGCACCAAAAGGATCATTTCTTGCAAATAGATTTAGGGTTGGAAGCGTGTCGCTATATCGCTGTCATTACATTATTACGGACAGAGTGTTTGAAAAATATCAGATCTCGAAATATCTAAAAAAAATGTAAGTTTTATAAAAAATTGTTCCAGACAAAAGTTGTAGAATGTATAAAGATCTATCTATTACTTATGAGTTTGACCTTGGTGTCGCTAAGATCAGTCACCGGTTTTATCTTCAGTGGTTAGATCAGCCATCGATCTTGCCTAAAATAATCTCGATCTAACTTTGGTGACGCCACCCGAGGTACTGACTCTTAAGGTCAGTAGATCTTTTTACACTCTACAATTTTTGTCTAAAACAATATTTTATAAAACCTATATTTTGAGAAATTTCGAGAGTCGACCTTTTTCGAACACTCTGTCTATCGTAACAATGTCATGATACGCTTCCGATCCTAAATCCATTTACAAAAATGATCCTTTTGATGCCTTGTGGTGCCTCCGACAATTTCTGTTTCTCGATATAATTCCTCGAAAAAATAATTTTGCCAATTCCTCGATTAAAATCGAGAATCCAGTTTGTCAGACTTGTATCAAACAATTTGAGAATTCATTACGAGTATTTTATGATATTGTTAATTTATATAAAATACTGTAATTAAAACTTTCAATCAGAGATCTGATCAAGTATATTAAAAATTAGATGTTGACTTACTTGTTTGAAAATTGAGTCAATTGTTGATCAGATCTTTGATTGAGAGTTTACAAATATTATTAAAATTACTGAATATTGATCTTCAATAATTTTTTACTCAAATATTATCAACTTTACAGAAAAATCGCAAGAGATAAAAATCATTTATTTCTTTTCATAAAACTCTAAGAATTTTTTCAGAACTTTTTATCAGCCTTTTTAATATTTTTTTACTAACTTGAGGAAATATGGTTTAATAATAAATAATAATAAAAAATTCTAAAAAAAATCTGAAAAAATTTTGAAAATATTCTCAGAAACTTCATGAAAAAAAAATTAACGATTTTTGTCTCTCGCTGTTTTTCTGTAAAATTGTTAGTACTTGAGTAAAACTTATTGAAAACGAATATTCAGCGATTTTTAATAATTAATATCTCATTAATCATTGTGAAAATTGTAAAATGGTAGAGAACTTTTCGACTCAGTTTAGTCCGCTCTATCTACACAAAAATTCTTAGCAAAAATTTATGGGACATTCTACATATAATTCATAGATAAGTTTTACAATGTACATGTACATATATTAATCAGTTGATATTAAAAATTCAACTCTCTTACTGCAAATTTCAAGTATGACAGAAAATAGACGCAGTACGGGATTATATTCTTTATAATTAATTTAGAACTTATAATTTTCATTCCGCATTTAATTTTCACGATTAAAAACTCATATTATAAATTGATTAATAGAAATAGATGTAAATTACAAATTATTATTCTGTAAAATTTACAAATAATTATTTCATTAACAATCTTCGAATTCGAATAAATAAATTTCTCATCACATTGTAAATTGTTCTCTGATTTAAACATATAATATATTGTCATTTTCAAATAAAAAGATTACAAAGTAATAAACGTATCGGAAATAAAGTGTTCAAATCATTGAACGCAGAAATTTATTATGTATTGTTTTATTTATGTATTATGTATTGTTTTATGATAATTTATTTAAAGTATATAAAACAATGTATTATCCAATTTAACAATATTTTATTCCTTCTCGTTAATGCAAAATCATAATGCAAAATCAATAATAAAATTATATTTTAAATGACGAAAATTCAGTGTAAGTAAAATGTTAACCTTTAAAAACTACTCTGCAATACCCAGTTTTTTAAATTTTTCCAATGCTTTTTTTCATTGTTTATAACTTATTAATAAAGATACATACACGTGGTACCGTACTATGTTTCTTAAAGTCTGATGTTTCAATAAAAAGAATTTTTAATAAGTATATTCATTTTATGAAAGTTATAAACAATGGAATTGGATTGGGTATGTCGTAGGGGACACCCCAAGTAGGGGAGACTGGGTCAGTTGATTATAGGGGGGGATAAATAGAATAATTGAGGCTACATTAAAAACAAAAAAATGAAACACGCGTAAACGTGTCTGAGCACGCAGCAGCAACTGCGGCTAAGTCTACTGTAACAACTTGTTATACATCTTTGATAGAAGTTATGCCATAATTTAAAAAAATCGTACACCTAAGTAAATATTTTTATTCTTAAAATTTTTGTTGTACAATCGTACATGATTGTCTGAGATATTTGATTTCTACTTAGATAATAAATGTAGTTCTTATTTAATAAAGTCCAACAGATTTTTTTTTGTTTATGTGCCTTTGTTATCGTACATTGTTAATGTTTTTAAAAAAGGAAGGGATTTGTGTGTGTGTGTGTGTGTGTGTGTGTGTGTGTGTGTGTGTGTGTGTGTATGTGTGTGTGGT
>NW_012130078.1:2777240-2786811 GCF_000143395.1 Atta cephalotes
TAGTTGTGTGTGTGTGTGTGTGTGTGTGTGTGTGTGTGTGTGTGTGTGTGTATGTGTGTGTGTGTAGGGGGAGGGGGAATAGTAGACTAACCACAGCATGGAACTATATGACTCATTTAATGACAACTCTTATAGTACTCAAAATTTTATTCTTTTAAAGAGATTTTCCTCAGTGGTAAATGTTATAAGTTTAAATGTTATAAGTTCCCTCATGTCCAATCTCGAAAACTAGACTTATTCGATGTGTTTTCGCACGAAATGAACAAATTTTGCAAAAAAAAGCAAAACGTTTTGCCTTACGAAGCGAATGTCTGTGTTTAAAATATATTTTTATAAAAATTTTATTAATATATAGCCAAAAATATAGCTTAAAATATATTAATTTTTATTTTAATAATCTTAGCCGAATTATCGGTTCCGGGTCTAATTAAATCAGATGGAATGCAATAGAAAAATGCATTTTTTTTCATATTAATTATTAGTTTCCCTTTATTAAAATATTATTAGGTAATAGTAAATGTATGTAGTAACTGTGATTTCATTTTTTTGATAAGTCTCTTAATTTCGTCTGTAAAAATTCGAAACTGAAAAATGAATTTATTAGCTCCGGTCTCCCCTATGTCATTTCAATAGTCTGGCGTTTAAGGATTAAAACTTCAAAATAATAATTAATTTATCCACAATCTTGATATTTGTTTTTATTTAGCGCATTGTATGCAAAGCTATATAGGCCACAGCGCTGTTATTCATTTATTGTTAATGATTTTGGGTCTGAGTATATAAGTAAGGGAAAGTCGCTGATACTGACATATCATTTCGTTTTTAGACAATATTTGTTTCAAAATAAAAATAAAACTTTAAATACATAAATAGGAACTAAAAAGTGTCTTCTATCAGATAATACATATAAGCAATTTTTATAATATTATTTGTAATTTTGCAATAATTTATTTTTTGAGATAAGCAAAACTGAGTGTCTGAAAGGGACTTCACACAAAATGGACTCCAAAACTGATAGTGGGCAGTAATACCACATATTTCTATTCTTTTTCTTTTACAGAAATTCTCTATATAAAATACTTCTATATAAGAAAAAAATGATATAAATAAAATATAAAGAAATTAATATAAATAAAATTGATTTAGGAAATTATAAGCATTATAAATACTTTAAAACGATATAATATTATTAACAATATAGTCACTATTATTTAAATTATGCAATTTGCAAAAGAAAATCATAAGAATTTTATTTTCGCATTTATAGATTTCGTTTTTATTAAGATTTCGCTAATTTCGTGTAGAAACAAGCCACAAATATACGAATTATGCGTTTACACTTTTTTATTTAACTAAATAAATTATGTTTTTATTAATAAAACAATAGTTTCTATAAGAAATAAGGTAATGTCGCTTTAAGAGACTTATGTCAATATCGGCAATTTTCCTCTATTGTAAGTAGTGAAGAGAGCCGTTCTATATTATCGTAATACTTTTCAAGACACAATTGTTTTTGTTACAAATAAATGACGCTAAGAAAGAAAGACACTCAATACGATTATTCTTCCCAATTATTAGAATTCGTGACTGGTATTTTGCGCTTTTAGCTTTCGTGATTAATAACTCTTAAACGGAGGTAATAGTTTTATATTTGTCAAGAGAGAAATAGAAATTGATTTTTCAGCATCGATTTATTTTAAAAAATTAGTGAAATAGAGTGGAAGAAAGATTGGTAAATTATAAATTATTGTTTCACAATTTAAGAATAATAATTATTCTGCTAATATAATCTTTGATGTCAAATAAATTTCTTGTCTCAGTGCAAATTTTTCGCTGCTTTTATTACCTATAATTTGTTTACTGCTTTCGAATTAAAATAGCAAAATTAAACAGAGATCGTCGGAAATCAAGCATTTAAAAGTACTCTCCAAAACTTTTAGAGTGATCTATATCACTTTGAAAAATGAAATCTTACTCTTAAGAATTGAAAACTGAGCCATTCTTTCTTAAGTTTGACTTTTTATTCTTTAGAGTGAAATTTCCACTTCAAAGAATTTAGAGAGTAACTCGATGCAATAATTATGTTATATTAATTATTTTACTCTGCATCACTTATTTAAAAATAAATTGCAAGTGAAAATTTAGCATATTATATAGAGCTTTAAATAAAATAATTGGTTTAAAATAATCAATGTAATCTTAATCTTGATGACGTCGTTTAATCGTTGTACACAATAGTTGCTTTCCATTTATACCGATTCTCAGATAATTCTCATTTGTAACTAATATCATTCTAACTCAGTTGAATGTTCCATTTGTATTCTGACCAGTGAGATTTAACTGTTTCTATTTATATTCTACACAAGATCGACCATGTGTTTATTAGTAAACTTATTTTAAAAGATTATGAACCTATGTTGTTATGTGAATTTTTTATCAAAGTATGCAAATAATGATATCATTAATCTGAGTATGAAATCCGTACTACGCAAAAACTTGTAGCAATATTGCAGCATTTCAATGTTGCATATTGCAATACAATGTTGCAGAAACGAAGACAAGAATGACTCTGTCGATTTATGCCTCTGCTAGAAAGTTCACTTTGAGTTATACTTGTATATATTGATTTGTATATAACCTAATAAAGTAAGGACCTGGACATAATGGAAGAATAGGAATTAATGATCACGTTTACATGGCACACTTAATCGGATTTCAAACCATCTGTAGTTATGAAACTGACCAATCTCATAACTATATTCCTCTGAAAAATGGAATAACTGGTTAATTTCTAACTATGAATATTATTAAACCCGATTAATGTAAAATCCATTTCTACCAATATGTAAATTAATTTTAATCTCAATTCAACTTATCTTTGTCTTTTTCTAGGTCTGAAGGTTAGAAAAAGACGAAGAGTAAGTTCAATCAAGATTAAAGTTAATCTACATTAGTGGAAACGGACATAAGGTGTAAACGTAGTTAATGTCTATAATTTATAGGAATTGTGCCTCTAATTTATAGATATAAAACAATTAGAAGTAAGGATTAAATATAATGCACAATGGATACAATAATAAGATATAAAACGTATAATAAAAAATTAGAAGTAGAAATTAAATGTAACATACAATGAATATAAATAAAATATGACTTCATAATTAATTATGTCTTTATATTTTAAACGTTTCCGATATGCACAGCCAGTACTGAAAATTTATAGTTCACGTTACGGTTACTGTAGATTTTCAATACTGGCAGTGTATATCGGAATATAAAAATATAAAGACCTACAAAATATAAAGATATAATTAATTATGAAATCATATTTTATTTGTATTCATTGTATGTTACATTTAACTCCTACTTCTAATTTTTTTTATTTAAATTTATATAGTACAATCTTATAATAAATATTATCTTAATAATTATAATAATTGTAATGTTATAATATTATAGCAATGTTGCTGCATTATTACAATGTGTATCTGCAATAATACTACAAGTATTCCTCCACTATGCGCGAAACTTAATATTGCATATATATTATGTTGTAATATTGCTGTAATATTTTGCAATATTTTTGTAATGTTGCAATGTTGCAATGAAATATTTTTACAATGTTGCTGCAATATTTCTCGTTCGAATCGTTCGAATCGTTAGAAATCGGAATCGAAGCAATATGAAAATTGTGAATTATCTTATTGTGTATTTACGAATGATAATTGGTTTTTAAATAAAACTTCGATTTTATTTTATTTATCATGCTTTATATATTTTTTAAATTAAATGTAAAATATATTTATTATTGTTTTTGGATTTGGGGAATGTGGAGTGTGACATGAAATTCACTGGAGAATAATTTCAAATAATGTAAATCTAGATGTTATCGCTTGTGTACTGTTAATATATATTTATATTTAACATAATGTAATATAAATTTAAAATATAAATTTAAAAAATTAACGTAAATGATTCTTATTCAAAATGGATATTTTATCTGTTTCACCGATAATCATGTGAGAGATCGATCTTTAATTAATTTTAACCTCGGGAATGCCGTGCAAATTGTTCTAATTGTCCGCAAGGTTATAATTAATTCATGCATAATTGCAACTAATCGTGTTTCGTGTGTGTAGTACAGCCAAGAAACTTTAGAGGAAGAGAAAACTTGGAAGGCATCGGGTGAAGGCGATTTATATTTGTTATTTTTATTTGTTTATGCTCGTTTATTTGAGTGATTTAAAATAAAAGAAAAGAACTCTTACTTTATAAAAGTCTTTTATGAATGATTATTATGAATTATATAATTAGTTTATTAATAAATTTAACGTAATAGTTTCTAGTATGTTAATTATTTTGTTTGTAATAATTTGGATTTTGTTTATATTTTATAGATCAAAAATGTAGTTACAACCTAATCTACAACTCCACTGTTGTACATCGTTCAGTGATAGTCCGTAATAATTATTTTTAATTTTTAAGATATTTTATATTATTGTTTTTAAAAACAAGATAGTGTTACCTCTATAAACGTCGGATTGAATGAAATCGCGAATCTCTTGTGACTCATTGGTTGAATGCGTTCTCTTTCGGGTATCAGAACGAAAGTATCAGATCTCATAGTTTTCGGTGTAAATGAATCCGTGATTAAGGTCAATTTTACATCGGCAGGTATTACATTTCGATTGTAAAGTACAAGGTATGCCGTATGAGTGTGAAACACACTGACGTAACGGAAGTACAGGCATTTCTCTTGACGTGCGAATATGGTATGTGTACCGATCTGATAAAAAGAATAAGCCTCTTAGTTTTATTTTGAATTTAAAAGATGAATACGATATTGATTTATTGAAGGAATTAAATACTTCTTTTGAACAAATAAAGTCTTCAATGTGATTCACAATATGATTTTCATGGAATATAGTGTCGAGATCTTGAAGATTGACGCTTGGTATGCAGGAATTAACGGATAATTTTATCAATTTGCCATTTCTATCTTCGGGAACGCTATCAGGAACGAGAATTATTATGTTTTCTTCTTGAGAACCTACGAATTCAGGATAACATTCAATTGCCACGGTATCGATCTCTCCAGGCTGAAGGTCTCCTTCGGTTTTTGTCACAGTAAAGAAACCAATTTTTAACATAGTGGTAAATTCTTGTTTATTTCTAAAAATAATTACAAATTTTTAAATTAAATTAATATTTTGTTTATATTAAAATCATTTTTTGGAATATTTAATTTAATTAAATATATAAAAATAAAAAAATACTTTGTTCGAAGTAAATTGATATACATGTTTACATATGTCATAAAATTATTAATCAAAGGGAAGATTTTTTAAATATTTACTTGTCATCTGATTTTTTGATTTGAGATTTATTTTTTCTCGTTGACGTATCTATCGATTTGTCATGATTCTTTTTAATTACGTTTTCTGTCTTAATTTCTGTCTTATAGGCAATGACTGGATGTTTAATAGGCGTTACAATAGAATAATGAAGAGCGAATTTACCAACATTTTCTACATTAAGATATAGCGTTTTTTTCGTGCATATACCGAGCGAGAAAAAATTTATTTCATCGTAAGGATAAATGCGAAACCTGTATTTAAAAAAGATAATGGAATATAACTTCGAGTAATTGTGACTATGTTATTAATATTTATTAAAAAGCAAAAAAAAGTATTTTATTACTATAAATTATAGATAATTCGATTTTTTAAAAGTTATAAAAGGAAAACTTTGTTTCAAAATTATGACTTAATTTAAAGAAATTTTCAGCTCTTTAAGTAAGTTTTTACTTCGTGTAATACGCAATTAGGGAAACTGTGAGAGGAAATTCCGCAATTACAGCAGCTTGTTTATTCATATCAAGAAGATGGCATCGGAGTATTGGGCACTTTTTTAAAGTAATTTCATTTTTTGGTATGAAAGTTACCTGTCATTGAATAGAATTTCATTAATTAAAACTTATTTTGATTTAACATATTTACATCTTTTAATATATAAAAATATATTAAATTTGCTTGTATTGTCTATTGTAAAACATTAAGTCAATATACCAGGTGTATAAGCTTATATCCGCTGTTTGATCATAGGTGGCATTAGAGCGTACAAAGCTACCCTGGGCACACAACACACTTTTTCTTATGTGTTTGACATCTGTCAATATTAACTAGTGCATCATCAGCAATTTCATACAACAACATACATTTTTTCTTTCGTAATCATGTCTAGTTTTTTGCTAAAAAAAAAGCATATGTAAAGTGAAGCTTTGCTTTTCTGTTTCAATTTGAAGAAATCAGCTGCCGAATCGCATCGAATGTTTGTGGAGGCCTATGGCGACAATGCTTTATCGGAAACAACGTGCAAAGATTGGTTTCGCCGGTTCAATGACAACAATTTTAACTTGAATGACAAGAAGCGTGAAAATCGGCGTGAAAATAAGAAGGTTGAGAACTGTCAATTGCAGGCTCTTTTGGACGAGGACGATATCCAATCGCAAAAAATGCTTGCCGAGCAATTGGGTGTTTCTCAAGTAGCCCATTTCCATGCGGCTACATGCCATGGGGAAGATTCAAAAGATCGGAAAATGGGTGCCGCATGAACTGAACGATAGGCAGATGAAGCGACGCCAAAACACATGCCAAATTCTGCTTGCCAGACAAAAAAGAAAATCATTCCTGCATCGGATTGTGACAGGCGATGAAAAGTGGATCTATTTTCAGAATCTTAAACGCAAGAAATCTTGGATTGATCCCGCTCAACCATCAACATCTTCCTCAAGACCAACGTCGCTTCGGACGGAAGACGATGCTATACGTTTGGTGAGATCTACTACGAGGAGAGTGATCTACTACGAGCTGTTAAAACCTGGTGAAACTGTTAATGCTTACCGCTACCACTAACAACTGATCAAATTGCATCGTGCTCTGCGTGAAAAAAAGCTGCATTATCGGAAAAGGCATGACAAGCTGATTTTCCTCCACGACAACGCATCATTGCACACGTCAACAATGGTCCAAAACTACTTGGAGACACTCAACTGGGAAGTGTTACCCCATCCTGCTTACTCACCAGACCTGGCACCTTTTGACTATCACCTGTTTTCGTCGATGGGCCACGCGCTTGCTGAGCTTCTTACGAAGATGTCCGAAAATGGCTTGATGAATGATTTGCCTCGAAAGATGAGGAATTTTTTTTGGCGTAGTATATACAAATTGCCCGAAAGATGGGAAAAATGTATAGTTAACGAGGGCAAATATTTTGAATAAATTTGTTTTTGCTTCCTAGGAAAAAAAATGTGTTTTTCTGACTAAAAAACAGCGGATTTAAGCTTATACATCTGTATATATTATAAAAGTAAAAATAATTAGCTTATTTTAATTTTTAGTAATGTAATGCAAGAAATCATCAAAAAAAAGTTCATCAAATAACATACTTGTACAATAACTTCTTTTTTTGGTTGAATGGAACCAGAAGCAGGATTAATTTCTATATCCTCGTTTAATTTTAGTGATAAATTTGGCACGATTTTGGCTAGTTTGTTTTGCTTTTCCAAAAGTATGCTAATTATAATTATTAACTTAGTTGGTATAGCATATATAATTAATAATTAATATAAATTATACTATAAATATACAAACTATAGAAATCAAAGTCTTAACTGTTTAGCTGGATCTTAAATGCTTGTATGATTCTTATGAATTTATATACTATGTATGTAGTCCCCAGAAACACGCGCCGAAATGATTTTTGATCTTGAAAACACTAACTTTACTAAACTACCGTAATAATATCACGAGTTAAATTGTTAGCCAAATATACATAAATTTACACAATCATACAAGCATTTAAAATCCAGTTAGACCATTTAAGGCTTTCTTTAGTTTGTGTTATCACACAAATATTGACTATAAATATAAATATACTTTAAAAGAAATAATAAAAAAACATTTTGTAATGTATAAAAACGATAATATTGTTTACAATTTCAGTATCTCGATGCAATGAATATAAGAATTTGCTAGATACACTTTTCAACTTACGCATATTTAACTTCATGATTTCCTCGATTGTTTATTGTAAAATTTGCGCTCGTAGGAAAACCAACCTTCACGCATTTTAAATCAATTGGATTTGCATAATTAATGTCAACAGCAACGTCATACGTTTCGCCAAATAAAGTAATAGTTTCTATAAAGATAGGTGTTTCCGTGTCATCTTCGTGAAAGAAAACTTTGAAAGTCAAGTTTTCTTCGATCATTCCGATCTAAATCGAAAATCTAATTTGAGCTATTTTTAAAAATACCAAATTAAAATAACAGATTTTCAAGAAATTTATATTGAAAAAATTAAAGAATTATTAAATTTTTAAATTTAAGCAAATAAAATTTAAATATTAATATTTTTAATAATAGATCTTAATATTATTTAATATAAATTTAATTTAATTTTTTACTTTGTTGGCGTGATAACAAAATTCAACTGTTTTATCACTGTAAGTCTTGATAATTCCTTTAGTCGGTATAATTGAGATTTGAGGATCTAATGGTTCATTAGATTCCAATTGCCAGAATATTTCGATTGGAGATCTATTTTGGATACAGGAAGTAAGACAGTTTTTTCTATACAAGAGTACGTGACCAAAAGATAACTGTTTATCCTCTAATTCTATGTCCAATTTTGAACCATTACATTGAAGCTAAAACATTTCAGGTGTAATAATCTCTACACATATTTTTTATAAATAAAAAGTGTGTATGTGTATCAATATTCTGGTTTTTATTTTTTTTATCTAATTACCTCGATACTCTCAATATGCGGATTATTTGTAATACATATGTATAACTTATCAGTAAATGAACCAAGCTTTGTAACACCTGCTGATATTTTTAGCAATTCACACTGTCCAGCCTATACAATTAAATAACAGAAAATAATTTAAAAATGCATGTTTTTAGTAGATAATAAATATATTTTAAACGAAATAATAAAAAATACCTGAATATAAAGTTTCTCTTGTTCTATAATGAAAATATCTGGATTATTTTCTTGGAGAGTGAAGAATACTTCTGCGTCAACTTTGGATACATTGCAGAATTTAAATTTTGCTTCACGACGATGAGCACTGTTTGTAAATTACACATTTATAACGAATTTATAATAAATTTGTAATTAATTTATAATAAAGGACCCCATAATGATTAAATAAGAAATTGAGTTTTGGTGAATTGAATATCTCATATATGCTTATAATTTGGTGAACAAAGATTTCAAATATAAGGCTCAATAATTTAAGATAATTTTTGATGTATCAAAAGTGTTCTATGAGCACATGTTTTACAGTTTTGATACACTTTCCATTATATAATGCATCAAATCAAACCTTTTATCCTTTTGATACACCAATAATGATCCGAAGTCGAAGATATCAACATCAGAAAAGTATGTGGGATCAATTATATTATTTACTTTTGTTTCTTTGATCTGGAACATGTTTTATTAATTTTATTAATCTTCATGAAAAATTATTTTATATCTATATATATGTGTGTATATATAT
>NW_012130078.1:2787231-2790483 GCF_000143395.1 Atta cephalotes
TTATGTTTAATTGTAGTTTTTATTAATGAATGAGAGAGATTTATATAAAATTCTTCGAAATACAATGTTGTCTCAGAACTATCATTTTCAGAGTAAATTTTAAGAAAAATTCTTTCCATGTATATATTATATCTCTTTACTGGTATCAGAATGTTTGTTTTTTGTATCAATTAGTTTATCTTTAAATTTTTTGGTGTAAACAATGCATCCTAAAAATCATTAGTAACAATATAATTAAAAAATAATAATAAATGTTTTTAAATACGATATTTAGAAGAAATAATCAAATTTATGTAGATTTTTGTGGATATTTACTTTTTTAAGAGGATCCCAATTTTTTATAACATTTTCTATAGCCGAAAGTTGGCTATAATAATCATTCATAGCATCAGCAATAGTTTTCAATTCCTCTGATATTTCTTGCCTTTCCGAAACTGCGTATAAGATTACAAATAAAATAAAATGTTTTCTCTCAACAAATTAATATTTGCATAATATTTTGTTTTACTTGATTTAGAACTATATCTACTTTCGAGTTCTTTATGCTTTTGAATTTCTTTCATGAGCGCTTTAGAAGTTTGGGATTTTTCTTTTCGACTACTGATTTTTTCATCCTTTGCTTTTTCATTTACTTTTTTATTCTTAATAGTTTGAGCGTTAGATACTTGCTGAGAAAAGAAAATTTTTATAGAATGCGTATTATCGATAAAAAACTTAAATATTAAACATTACAAATATAATTTCATTTACATTAATATTGATGGTAGAATCATGAAATTGGCAAGAGAAAAATTGTGATAGAAAAATTATTATGATTATTAATATCTTATGTAATTTTCAAAGAAAATATAAATTATATGCGTAGAAAATGTATCTATGATCTATAAAGTTAAATTAAAGTTGATACTTTTTGTCTTCTTAATTCCATCATTTGTTGTGAAAATTGCACTCGTCTTTGCAACGCTTCTTCTTTCTTTATTGGTAGAGTTAATTCCAAATAAAATTTTTTATCTTCTTCCGGAAGCAACTCATATTCCGATAATGACATTTCATCAATTTCCTGAATTTTTTTAACAACTTCCTCCGCTAATTTGTTTGCTTTATTCAAACAATTAATATAAAAATTTAATCTTTTTAAACATTTATATATAATTTATATATATATTATATATAAATTATATATAAATTATATAATTTATATATATTTATATTAGGTGTAGGAAAAAGTTCGTGGCGTGTTTTTAATGCCATTTAACGGGAAAAACGCCACGAATTTTTTCCCATATCTAATATAAATAATACCTAATATAAATAATACCTAATATAAATATACATAATTTATTTTATTATAACTTACTTTCTAATTTTCGTAATTCCTCCATTTTCTGAATGTAAGTATCTATTGAATTTAGAAAAGTTACAAACAATGAATATTCTATAACGTATCCAATAATGTTGAGTAATGTAAGCAGCGTGATAACATTGTTTTTTAAAAAGAGATTGTTTAAAGTTTGCAATACGAAACCGCTCTTAAAGATTGGTGTTGACAACCTGCTTGTTAAGAATAATAAGAATAGAGTAAAATTGAGAAAAAATCGAAATAAATTCCGTAAAAACATTTATTTAAATTTATTTATTTATTTATTTAAATTAAAGGAAAAAATTATAAAAAATACTATTTGAAATAAGTATTTTGTGTGATAAATATGAATAAAACAAATAGTATTTACTATTTATATTATTAACATTTACTTAAAATAGAATATTTATTTGACATTTTGATATTTCATGGTTAAACAAAATATTTCTATTTTCTACTTTCTATTTTCTATTGTATTTCTTAATAATACAAAATAGAAAATAAGTAGGTTTCTTCTACCATGGAAAATAGTAAAAGTAAAATAAAAACAACACGTGCTTTATAGATATACAGGATGACTTTACCTGACATCCGTTACTTTTACTATTTTCTATTTTTTATTGTTAAGAAATGAAAAGTCGAAAATAGAAGTATTTTGTTAAACCATGAAATATATGGAAAAGTCAGATAATCTTATTACAAGTAAATATTAATGTAAATAATAATTCTTTCTAATATAAATAATAACTCCTCTTTGTCTTTTTTATATTTGCTTATATCCAATACTTGTTTCGAAAAGTGTTTTTATAGACGTATCCTCTAAATAAATATTTCTATTAAATTTATTTCAATTTTTTCTCTGTACTAAAATATGTATTTATCATTTTCTATTTCAACTATTTTTCTTGGCATAGGAAATATGACTAAAGCCCGGTTGCGCCAATGTTATCTTGATTTTAAGAAAAATTTAAAACTCTCTCTATCTCGTTTTAAAACCGAAAAGAGACAGAGACAAAGAGAGTTTTAAGCTCCGCTAAAGTAGTGTTGCAACCAGGCACCCTAAGAATACAAGTGTATAAAAGAGTAGAAGTTTAAAAAAAAATTAGGAGGAAAAAAGGAAAGAGAAAATTTAAAACACGCAAAGTATTATAATAAAAAATATAAATTCTAGAATTAAAACTTTTTTATACTTATTAAGATAGCTCTTTCTCTCAGCATACATACACTCGTAATTAATCAAATTAATTTAATTAATTCATTAAGAAAGTTTATGTACTTACTTAAATAAAAAATAACTTAATGAAAACGCTGTAAAAAATTGCGAAAAAATCTTCCAATAATCCTAATTTATTTAAAAATGTACGTGTTAAATACCACCTTTCTCTAAGAACTTCGGTTAACAAATCAATTTCAATTCCGAGGAAAGTGTCATTCTGATCTTTTTCATTAACTTTTGATTCAATTGTTGTATAATGTAGAAATATTTTTTGCAATAGTAAAATTGTTTGGATTTTATATTCGTAAAGACTTATAGGGTCTAAGAACTTCAAATCCTGTTGTCTTGGAAACTTTGCAAATTCCGTCTCAAAAAGAATCATTAATTTCTGAGATGGAATATCACTCTCTGAGTGTTCATCGATTGCTGCTATTGTTTCTGAATCAGATTTAGTTGCTTTTGATAATTTTATTTCTTCTTCCTTTTTTGCTTCATGATCATTTTTCGCGATTTCGATATCAATTTTCTTTGCTGCCCGTAGTTTAATTTCTAAATCATCTCTGAGATGAAAAATAAATTTGATTTTATATATATATGTGTGTGTGTGTGTGTGTGTGTGTGTGTGTGTGTGTGTGTGTGTGTGTGTGTGTGTGTGTGTGTGTGTGTGTGTGTGTGT